>NW_003858499.1:0-1152 GCF_000181295.1 Otolemur garnettii | reverse complement strand
GCTTTAAATTGAGTACTGTGGAGAGAAGTCTTTAAGAAAAGATGTAAGTTTTGATCATTAACTCATTGATTAACTCTGCCTTTGGTAATTAATTTTTATTTATTTTACTTGATATTTATTATAGTTTATTACTTATTTGTCACAAAATAAATCCCATGCAGGGTGTCCAACCTGCAGGCCTATATAAGCTACTTGTTGATTTTGTGAGGATGTCTTTTGCTTATCTGTGGTATTGGAGATCGCAAAATGTATGCATGAATCTTTTTTTGGATAATCAGCTTTCATTACTGTGTGTGTATTTCATAGACCCCCCTATAGAGTTTCCCATATGCCAGGCAATGTACTAGGCATACACTGATCAACCCAAAGCAATATGACTCCTCTTCTCAATGAGCTTGTATTTTATTGGAAATTATAGGAATTAATTGAATAATAAAACAAGTAAATGAAAAAAAACTCTAGCTGTGATAAGGGCTAGGGAAGAAAGCCATTGGAGCAAGGGCAGAATATAAGAGGGGAGTTTTACCTCATTACAATGAATAACAACTAACTAGGCCAAGGCCCAAGAACAGACAGGTAAGGGCAAAACAAAATTCCAGGAGGAGGTAGTAGTAGCATGTGCAAAGGCCCTGTGGTGAGGTGGATGGAAAGGAAGGAAATTATCTTGGGTTGGAACGTAAAAAGCCAATAGTAGAGTGATACCTGATGAGTTTTTAAAAAGTTTTTAAAAGAGAGGATAAGTAATAGAGATAAGACAAGGAATTTTCTTAGAAGAGAGGAAAAAATGATACAGGGGTATCTATAAATATTAGGGAAAAAATGTTCAGGCAAACAGGAGTATTTAACATTACAAATCTTTATTCTTGTATTTTGATTCCCTTGGTTCTAAAATGTACAGAAATTAAATCTTTTTTCTTTCCCTCTCTGCCTTCTTGCCTTGCTCATGTATTTCTCAAGAGCCTACTATGATCCCAGCATAGTAATCAGTGATGGAGAATTCATAATCCCCAATTAATTCACCATCATGTGAGGGACCCAGGAAAATCAACCAACAATTGGAAAATCAAGTGCCAAGTGCTCGAATAGAGATGCATCGGGGAGCTCCAGGGACTGAGGTAAAGGCAGGCTCTGTCTGAGGGGGGTGGGCACAGC
>NW_003858498.1:0-1152 GCF_000181295.1 Otolemur garnettii | reverse complement strand
AATTATATTTATTCATTGACAAATTTGAAAACTAAAACACATACAAAGTAATCTGTAGTTCTATCTTCTTAACAAATCTCAAGTCAGCATTATATGGAATTTCCTTCATTTTTTGTGTTTTGTTTGATTTTTAAAATATATGTGAAAACTCTATAGAACCTCATGTTGAGAAGTGGTGCCTAGAGGTGACACCCCACCCCCCACAGGGGGTTCCACAGAGGCTGGGGGACCCAGGGCTTGGGTAAATCCCAGATGGCCTTGGACGTTGTAGTGTCTCCTACTTGGTGCCAGGACCTAAGTGTCCCCAGGCAAGCAGAGCTGGGCCCAGTAGGCTGTTTTCTTGCAAGTCAAGGAGCCCCAGGGTGCCTGTCTCTGCCTCACACTCTTCCCAGGAGGCTTGAAATAGGGGAGGTCAGAGTCCACCCCAGTGTCTCCCCATGGTGAACTAGGAATGTTTCTGCTGCCTTTAGGGTTTGGGAGGGCAGGGCGGGGCCTGCAGTGGGAGATGTTGACCAACTCCAGGGGCACTTCCCACAGGAGCACAGGGACCCTAGAGAAGTGGTGCATGTGGGGACCCTACCAGCACCCACAACCTCTCTCCTGACTGATGCAGCCTGTGGGGGCCTAGCTGAACAGTCTCAGGGCCTTCTGAGAAGTGGGTGTCTGCACATGTGCAGTCACACCCCCAGACCAGCCACTCCAGTGCTCTCCGCAGACATGCTGGTTTTCCTGCTGGGGCAACAAGAAAGTGATGGGGGCAGTGTGGACACGTGCTCTTGTCTTCCTTCCCTCTCCCTGCTGCCTGCTCCACACTCACGTTTCTTCCTCCTGTTCTTCTCCATCTTTTATATCCTCCATTTCTTCCCCTTGATGCAAGACCAAAGCACGTCTTGGCATCTGGAGGGAAGAGAACAGTTGTGGCTGCTCGGAGTCCCATAGGGACAGCCCTGTGCAGGGACAGCCCTGTCATGGGAAGGGCCCAGAGCAGACCCAGACTTGCTATGGGCCCCTCCAGCAGGGTGGGCCCAGCTCCCTGACCCTAGCCCAGCTCCTTGCCTGGACCATCCAGGGCTTCTTGGCAAGCGTCACAGCTTTAGGCTTTGGGGCAGAAACCAGGGTGATGTGGAGAAAGAGGGGAGGAGGCTGGAGAGA
>NW_003858497.1:0-1152 GCF_000181295.1 Otolemur garnettii | reverse complement strand
AGCCCGTGTGGATGAATATCTGGCATGGCAGCACACAGCCCTGCGGAGAAACTGCCTCCGGGCCCTGTGGCATAAGGTGAGTCTGGGAGACGAAGGGGTTGCATTGAAGCCATCACCTGAAGGTGCTCAGGCACCATCAGATTCTTCTTTGGATAATTTCTACTGACTTGTCTTTGACTTCACTGATTCTTCCATCATGCCAGGTTGCTATTAAGCCCATCTAATACATTCTTTGTTTGAGATAGGTATTTTTCAGTTCTAGAAATTCCTTTTTTTCTTAGAGTTTTCATTTTTCTGATGAAATTCACTATCTGTTCATCCATTTTATCTACCTTTTTTTCTAAGTTCTTTAACATATTTATCACTGTTACCTAAAGGCTTTGTCAGGAAATTTCCATCCCTAGGCTCTCTCTGGGTCTGCCTCTATTAATTGTTTTTTCCTCTCTTGATTATGAGACATTTTTCTGCTTCTTTACATGTCTCATAATTTTTTATTGCATGCTAAACATTATGTATAAAAGAAATAAGAGATTGAATTATATAATAAATACCCCCAGAAGGGGTGTATTTATATTTGTTATATAATTGACCTTGAACTTTCCTTTGTCAGGTAGCCAGGATGTAAGTTAATCAGGAAGAGTGCTTAGTTGCAGTTTTAGTTAGTTTCAATTTATCTCTGGTGTCAAAATCCTTGCGCTGAGGTGAGGCCATGAGGTCACTCCAGTAGGACTTTGGAATCTAATCACCAACTATCACTATGCCTATGAGATCTCTCTACTCTTCAGCCTGCCCCCCTGCCAGATCCCACATTGGTACATAGTCAGAAAGGCCCTATGCCTTCCACTCTCTCTCTCTGCCTACTGTGCTCAAGGAAATTAAATTGGAATAAAAGTGACTTATCTAGAAAGGGCTTGTACCTCTCAGGAATTTAATTCATTTATTCAACTGCTATCCAATAGAAATTTAAAGTGAGCTGCATATGTAATTTTAAGTTTTCTAGTAGCTACATTTAAAAAGTAAAAAGAAATCAGTCAGGTGTGGTGGCTCATGCCTATAATTCTATCGCTCTGGGAGGCTGAGGAGGGGTGATCAGTTGAGGTCAGGAGTTTAACACCAACCTGAGCAAAAGCAAGAACCCATCTTTACAAAAAA
>NW_003858496.1:0-1152 GCF_000181295.1 Otolemur garnettii | reverse complement strand
CTGTTGCTTCAATTGCCTGGGGGGTCCTCTTCATAAAATTTTCACCCAGGCTGATTTCTTCAAGTGTTTTCCCTACACTGTCTACTAGTATTTCTATAGTTTCATGTCTTAAGTTTAAATCTTTAATCCAGTGAGAGTCAATCTTAGTTAGTGGTGAAAGGTGTGAATCTAGTTTCAGTCTTCTGCAGGTTGCCAGGCAGTTCATCCATTTTTTATATAGGGAGTCTTTTCCCCACGCAATGTTTTTAATTGGCTTGTCAAAGATAGGTAACGTTAAGTAGCTGGGTTCATCTCTTGGTTCTCTATTCTGTTCCCTACATCTACCTCTCTGTTTTTGTGCCAATACCATGTTGTTTTGATCACTATGGATTTATAGTATAGTCTGATGTCTGGTAGCATGATACCTCTTGCTTTGTTTTTATTTCTGAGTAATGTCTTTGCTATTCGAAGTTTTTTTCTGATTCCATACAAAACGAAGTATTAGTTTTTCAAGATTTTTAGGGTATGACAATGAAACTTTAATAGAAATTGCATTAAAATTATATATTGCTTTGGGTAGAATGGACATTTTAACAATGTTAATTCTTCCCTGCCATGAGCATGGTATGTTTTTCCATTTGTTAACATTTTCAGCTATTTCTTTTCTTAGAGTTTCATAGTTGTCTTTGTAAAGGTCTTTCATGTCCTTTGTTGGGTAAACTCCCAGATATTTCATCTTCTTTGGCACGGAGTAAAGAGTAAATGGAGTAGAGTTCTTGAGTATTTTTTCAGCTTGACTGTTGTTAGTATACATAAAGGCTACCGATTTATGAGTGTTGATTTTGTAACCTGTGACACTGCTTTATTCCTTGATCACTTCTAAGAGTTTTGTAGTAGAATCCCTGGTATTTTCCAGGTATACAATCATGTCTCCTGCGAAGACTAAAAGTTTAATCTCTTCTGATCCTATATGGATACCCTTGATTGCCTTTTCTTCCCTAATTGAGACAGCTAAAACTTCCATTACAATGTTAAAGAGCAATGGAGACAATGGGCAACCTTTCCTGGTTCCATCTGAGTGGAAATGATTTCAATTTAACTCCATTCAGTACGATATTGGCTGTGGGTTTGCTGTAGATGGCCTCTATCAATTTGAGAAATGTCCCTCTATGC
>NW_003858495.1:0-1153 GCF_000181295.1 Otolemur garnettii | reverse complement strand
AGCATACAAGCCATCTCATGGCTTATATCTTCTTCCTTCTCAACTATCTGAGCCTCAGATGCATTAGGGCTCTATCTTTTTTTTTTTTTTTTTTTTGAGACGGAGCCTCAAGCTATCCCCCTGGGTAGAGTGCCATGGCATCACGCTCACAGCAACCTCAAGCGAGTCTCCTGCCTCAGCCTCCCAAGTAGCTGGGACTACAGGCGCCCGCCACAGCGCCTGGCCATTTTTTGGTTGCAGCCATCATGGTTGTTTGGCGGGCCCTGGCTGGGGATTCGAACCCGCCACCTTAGGTGTATGTGGCTGGCGCCTTAGCCGCTTGAGCCACAGGCGCCAAGCCAGGGCTCTATCTTAATCCCTCTTCTCTAGCTCGACACTTTCCCCCTTTTCATTAATTACTCACCTGGATTAGTCATATGGAAGGCGATAAAATAAATATCTACCTCTAACCCAGACTTCTCTCTTTTGAACTCCAAACCCTATATACAAATGCTGACTTGATACTGCAACTGGGACATCTTATAGACACTTCATATTCAACATGTTCAAAATTAAACTTAAGAGCCTCCCCCTCTCCCTCAGTTTTCTATCTCAATTATGAGATGTCACTGAACACCCAGTCTCTCAAGCTAAAAAGCAGGGAGACTATGAATTTCTGTCCTCAACTATACATGGCTGATAACAATACCTACCTCATGGGTTGTTCTAAAAATTAAATGATTAATACATGTAAAATGACAGTGCCTGGCACACATTTAAATACTATTGCGAATCATTCTTCTCCTTTACGCCTCCACATCCAATCTATACCTATCCATTCTATCTCCTAAGTATATTTCAAATCAGCCATTTTTCTCTACTTTACTGGCACAGTTCTAGTTCAAACTGCCACCAGTCTCAAACTAAATCTCCTTAAATACACTCAGGGGATCTTTGCTTTTAAACAATGTAAATCAGATAACTATCCTCTCTCCTTCAGCTCCTCCTTTCCCTGGCCCCCAGGGCTTTCCACTGCTTTGAGAATAAAGCCCCAAATTCTCCACCTGCCTTAAAAAAACTCTCCAAATCTGCTTGCTGCCTTCAAACATTCCCCACTTTGACTCCTCCACTCTAGCCACGCTGTTCTTCCTTGTTTAATTCTTTTTTTTTTTTT
>NW_003858494.1:0-1153 GCF_000181295.1 Otolemur garnettii | reverse complement strand
TCATTGAAACACAGCCACACCCGTGTGCTTACCTGTTGTCCAGGGCTGCGCTACCATAGCAGCACTGAGTAGTCATGACAGAATGTATGCCACATAAAGTTTCCTGGCCTCTGGTCTATAAAAAGGAAGAAAATTCCCTTTATATACAGGATGCCACTTTAGAATGGAAAAATCCTTGGCACTCCTTAAGATGCCAACCCATAAATTGAATGTTTTTCTCTCTGTTACCAGAAAATTCTGAAGGCCACATGCATCTGTCTCAGGACGTGCATATGTATGTGTGTATATGTTCTTCAGACTATAATGCTCATGATAGGGATAGGAGAAGAGGGCAATGGAGGTAGGGACTGAAAGTTAGAATCCACACTGAAAGCATAGAGCACACACAGTACAACTTGATTGTTTTCTTTTGTCTTTCATGCACAGGTGGTTACTCTTTGACTCAGAATGGAAATTAAGGCTGTGCTAGTGTGTACTGTTGAATGTTCTTTTTTTTATTATTATTATTTCAGATTAATGTGAGGGTACAAATAACCAGGTTACAATGTTTGTATTTCTTAAGTAGAGTCCCTCTTGTAGTTGTATCTGGCACCCAAGAGGTGTGCCATATACCCTTACATTGTGCCCTTTAAGTGGGAGCACCCTAATCCCCCTTCCTCCTTCCCTCTACCCTCTCACTCATTCCTCCTGCCCCCCAACATGAATTGTGTTGAGTTTTTCTCTTATGTGGGGGTGTATTAGATTGTCTACTGGTTTCACATTCGTATTGAGTACATTGGATATTTGCTTTTTTATTCTTGTAACACTTTACTAAGAAGAATGTGTTTCAACTCTATCCAGTTAATACAAAAAATGTAAAGTCTCCATCTTTTTATGCATGAATAGTAGTCCATGGTATATACATACCACAGTCTGTTGATCCCTTCCTGGGTTGATGGGCATTTAGGTTGTTTCCACATTTAGGCGATTGTACATTGAGCTGCAATAAACAATCTAGTGCATATGTCCTTGTGATAAAATGATTTTTTTCCTTCTACCTAGATGCCTAGTAGGGGTTGCAGGATCAAATGGGAGATCTGATTTGAATTCTTCAAACATTCTAGATATTGGGTGTCACACTGGACAAAGCTTAACCTAGGCACTCTCATGTTCA
>NW_003858493.1:0-1153 GCF_000181295.1 Otolemur garnettii | reverse complement strand
GTGATTCCACCCTGGACTCTCTTGAACTGTTTGATTTCCAGGTAGGCGGGTTGACTAGGGAATGGAGTGGGTCCCCTTAGACCTGACCAGCTGCCTAAATCCTGTTTCTCTCATCTACAAACATCAATGTGAGAGTAAGACACACACATCATTCCGGATCAAATCAAAAACAACAGCCAGGTATTCACATTCCTCTGTGAATTTCGCAGGGTCAGCAGAGAAATTCCCTAACTTTTCTTTACATATCTTGAGATTGCCCGTTGAAAATAGAACCTGAATGCTCACAGGTTGTCCTGTAGGTCCTGATCCTTTCTGCAAAGGACATACAGAAGGGAAGTTAGGATCCAGAAAAGGGGCTGAAGGGAAGGGGTAGGATCCTATGCTTGTGGATCTGAGCCTTCTCTGGGGCTCAAGCAACAGCCACAGTCCTGGTCACTGCCTCAAAGCCTCAGGCCTGTTCAAAGTCAAAGAGGCATTCAGATCTCTCCCTGTCCCCTTAAGCCAACACTTTTCCATACAAGACTCACAATATTGGGTTTTATCCCTCAGGCCCCACCAGCAGGAAGTATCAGAACCCACAATGTCCTGAAGCTCTCCTCTTATGTTTAATCCGAGGCGTTTCATCAAGTTAGCTCCTCTTATCATTTAAGTCTTCAATTCACTGTGAGTTAATTTTTGGATATGGATGAAAATGTCAGTGTCCAGTGAGAATAACCCACATCACAAAGTCCCAACGCTGCAGATGCTGACACAGATGTGAGAGAAGGGAACACTTTTACACTGTTGGTGGGACTGCAAACTAACACAGCCTCTATGGAAAGAAGTATGGAGAATCCTCAAAGAACTCAAACTGGACCTCTCATTTGATCCAGCAATCCCATTATTAGGCATCTACCCAAAACAACAAAAAAACTATTTTATCATAAGGATATTTTCACTAGATGTTTTATCAGAGCTCAATTTACAACTGCCAAGATGCAGAAACAACCTAAATGCTCATCGACACGTGAATGGATCACTGAAGTCTGGTATATGTGTATCAGGGAATACTATTCAATCATAAAAAGATGGAGCACTTACATCTTTTGTATTAACCTGGATGGAGCTGAAACACATTCTTCTTAGTAGAGTATGTCAAGAATGGAAAAGCAAG
>NW_003858492.1:0-1153 GCF_000181295.1 Otolemur garnettii | reverse complement strand
CAGTAAACATTCTGATACAAATATCTTTGTTGTAATGTGATTTTTGGTCTTCTGGATATATACCTAATAAAGGAATTGCAGGATCAAATGGCAGGTCTATTTTTAGTTCTCTAAGTGTTCTCCAGATGTCTCTCCAAAAGGAACGAATTAATTTGCATTCCCATCAGCAGTGTAGAAGTATTCCCTTTTCTCTGCATCCATGCCAACATCTCTGGTTTTGGGATTTTGTGATATGGGCTAATCTTATTGGAGTTAGGTGATATCTCAAAGTAGTTTTGATTTGCATTTCTCTGATGATTAAGGATGGTGAGCATTTCTGCATATATTGGTAGGCCATGTGCCTATCTTCTTTAGAGAGATTTCTTTTCAAGTCCCTTGCCCACCCTGAGATGGGATCACTTGTTTTTTTCTTGCTAATAAGTTTGAGTTCTTAATGGATTCTGGTTATTAAACCTTTGTCTAAGACATAACCAGCAAATATTTTCTCCCATTCTGAGGGCTGTCTACCTGCTTTATTTACTGTGTTCTTGGCTGTGCAGAAGCTTTTTAGTTTGATCATGTCCCAGTAGTGTATTTTTGATGTTGCTTCAATTGCCCAAGGGGTCCTCCTCATAAAATTTTCACCCAGGCTGATTTCTTTGAGTGTTTTCTCTCCACTTTCTTCTAGTATTTTTATAGTTTCATGTCTTAAGTTTAAGTCCATAATCCAGTGAGAGTCTATCTTAGTTAATAGTGAAAGGTGTGGGTCTAGTTTCAGTCTTCTATAGGTTGCCATCCAGTTCGCCCAGCACCATTTGTTAAATAGGGAATCTTTTCCCCACTCAATGTTTTTAATTGGCTTGTCAAAGATCAGGTAACGGTAGGTAGCTGGATTCATCTTTTGGCTCTCTATTCTGTTCCATACATCTACCTCTCTGTTTTTGTGCCAGTACCATGCTATTTTGATCACTATTGATTTATAGTGTAGTCCGAGGTCTGGTAATGTGATTCCCCCTGTTTTGTTTTTATTTCTGAGTAATGTCTTTGCTATTTGAGGTTTTTTCTGATTCCATGTAAAATGAAGTATTATTTTTCCAAGATCTTTAAAGTATGACAGTGGAGCTTTAATAGGGATTGTATTAAAATTATATATTGCTTTGGGTAGTATGGACAT
>NW_003858491.1:0-1153 GCF_000181295.1 Otolemur garnettii | reverse complement strand
ATTAATCAGAGTGTAAATAAAGATCTAAAATAGGCTCGGTGCCTGTGGCTCAAGCGGCTAAAGCGCCAGCCACATACACCTAAGGTGGCGGGTTCGAATCCCCAGCCCGGGGCCCACCAAACAACAATGATGGCTGCAACAAAAAAATGGCCAGGCATTGTGGCGGGCGTCTGTCCCAGCTACTTGGGAGGCTGAGGCAGGAGACTCGCTTGAGCCCGGAAGTTTGAGGTTGCTGTGAGCTGTGATGCCATGGCACTCTACCCAGGGGGATAGCTTGAGGTTCTGTCTCAAAAAAAAAAAAAAAAAATCTAAAATAAAGTTTATTACATGGTTATTCATAAGGGGGGGGAAAAAGACCTGTTAGCACAAATTGCTTTGTCACATGCTGGCTTCTGTGGGCACTGTCAAATTTGCTGTGTCATCTGTCTTCAGAGACATAGGCCAATGTAATTCAAAGGGGCCAGCACTGGGAGAAGGGATAGAGAGAGGGAGACAGAGAAGTGGGGAGAGAGAAAGGAGGGCAGAGAGGAGGAAAGAGGCAGGAAGGAGTCAGTGAGAGACAGAGAAAGAAAAAGGAGCAGGGATGGAGAGTGGGACAGAGTCTGTTGAGTAGTGTAGGGTGAATCAATGTTTGTGGAATGAAGACTTGAAAGGGCGGCAGAGTCAGAGACAGGAGTGGGTGAGAGGCTGGGCCCCAGCTCCCTGTTCACATCAGACCCCGCTGGCCCTGGAGTGCTCATCCTCCAGACCCTGGTCACCGGAGGGGAGCAGCTGTTTTTCAGGACAAGGCTATCCACCCAGGCTGCCTGGCCCTGGTGGGCAGGAGATATGGGAGGCAGTTCCAGGGCTGCCCTGGCTCTGCCCTGGGCTGGAGGGAGCAGGGAAGAGGCTACATCATAGGAGGAGGAGGATGCCACGTTCTGAGCCCCCATGGTGGGTGTGGAATACACTGCCTTAGCTTGCCCTTACCTTGCATGAACTCCTGTGTTTACCGCAGGAGTCCCTCTGTAGGTGATCACTGGAAAACGCTGTTTCATTTATCCTTTAAGAATTATTTCAAGTTGGCTCGGCGCCTATAGCTCAACCGGCTAAGGCGCCAGCCACGTACACCTAAGGTGGTGGGTTCGAATCCCCAGCCCGGACCCGCCAAACA
>NW_003858490.1:0-1153 GCF_000181295.1 Otolemur garnettii | reverse complement strand
CTGCCCGGCACTACTTCTTCCTTACTAAGTAGCAATCCTTCAAAGGACTGAATGAGATCATCTCTCTCTCCTCCTCTCTCTCTCTTTTATTAGGGATGGGAAAACGTAAAGCGCTTTTAAAGCTGCTGGATCTTACAGTATCTCCAAATATCCTAATGCCTTCCATTTCTCCATTCCACTCTATTCCACCCAGTCTGAGAAGGGACACAAGAAAGGGGGCTTCAAGAGGGATGGAAGGAAATTTGGCCTGCTGAACCAGGAAGTCTGAGGGCGCAAGAATGTGGGTGTGAAGTAACCTGGATAGCCAATGACCAATAGAAAAGAGCGATATTGCCTGGAGGCCCGGAGAGGCCAATGAAAGACCAGCAACCAATTCAAAGGAGAGGCTATTTCTATCCCTGCAGGCCTTCCGATCTCTGTCTCTCTCACCTTCTCTCCATCAGGGGAGGGACCCACTTCCAATTCTCTTTGGAACTGCTCAAAACGTTCTCTTTGTTCTTCTGCAATCAAATTCCTCTTTGTTGCACAGAAACTTGTCCAGGTTACTTTTGCTCTCTGTTCGTGCTGTCTGTGCTACTCCCATTTTATTTCCAGTTTCCATTCATTTTTACTTTCAGTTACGGCGGTACCTGGGTTGAACTTTCTAGCTCAGCTGAGTAATCAAACCAGGTCAACTGGATTCAAGGAACCAGGATCCAGGACCTCCAACACAGACTCCATCAAGTTGTGTTCTAACTAGGAAATGTTCTCTTTCAAAAAAAAAAAAAAATAGGGGGAGGGAGGAGAAATAAATTATGGACAAAACTATGTGACATTCCATTCTAATGTAACTTCATCTCTGTAATCAGGATTACTTCTCAGCTACCCAGTATGATAAAGACACTATCCTGTAAGATTTTTGGTTTTATTTTGTCATACTTTTAGGTTTTTTGTTTCCTCAAAACTATCTAAAAATACAGATATTGTGTTGCTTTTTCTTTGTATCTGATTCTCCTGACTTGCTTGTGTCTAACTTTCCCATTCAGGTCACATTTTCTTGTTAAAATGCATCCCCAGAAAGGTTTTATTTGGTTTTATTTTGTCATAGTTTTAGGTTTTTTGTTTCCTCAAAACTATCTAAAAATACAGATATTGTGTTGCTTTTCCTTTGTAT
>NW_003858489.1:0-1153 GCF_000181295.1 Otolemur garnettii | reverse complement strand
TGTTTGGCGGGTCCGGGCTGGGGATTCGAACCCACCACCTTAGGTGTACGTGGCTGGCGCCTTAGCCGGTTGAGCTATAGGCGCCGAGCCAACTTGAAATAATTCTTAAAGGATAAATGAAACAGCGTTTTCCAGTGATCACCTACAGAGGGACTCCTGCGGTAAACACAGGAGTTCATGCAAGGTAAGGGCAAGCTAAGGCAGTGTATTCCACACCCACCATGGGGGCTCAGAACGTGGCATCCTCCTCCTCCTATGATGTAGCCTCTTCCCTGCTCCCTCCAGCCCAGGGCAGAGCCAGGGCAGCCCTGGAACTGCCTCCCATATCTCCTGCCCACCAGGGCCAGGCAGCCTGGGTGGATAGCCTTGTCCTGAAAAACAGCTGCTCCCCTCCGGTGACCAGGGTCTGGAGGATGAGCACTCCAGGGCCAGCGGGGTCTGATGTGAACAGGGAGCTGGGGCCCAGCCTCTCACCCACTCCTGTCTCTGACTCTGCCGCCCTTTCAAGTCTTCATTCCACAAACATTGATTCACCCTACACTACTCAACAGACTCTGTCCCACTCTCCATCCCTGCTCCTTTTTCTTTCTCTGTCTCTCACTGACTCCTTCCTGCCTCTTTCCTCCTCTCTGCCCTCCTTTCTCTCTCCCCACTTCTCTGTCTCCCTCTCTCTATCCCTTCTCCCAGTGCTGGCCCCTTTGAATTACATTGGCCTATGTCTCTGAAGACAGATGACACAGCAAATTTGACAGTGCCCACAGAAGCCAGCATGTGACAAAGCAATTTGTGCTAACAGGTCTTTTTCCCCCCCCTTATGAATAACCATGTAATAAACTTTATTTTAGATTTTTTTTTTTTTTTTTTGAGACAGAACCTCAAGCTATCCCCCTGGGTAGAGTGCCATGGCATCACAGCTCACAGCAACCTCAAACTTCCGGGCTCAAGCGAGTCTCCTGCCTCAGCCTCCCAAGTAGCTGGGACAGACGCCCGCCACAATGCCTGGCCATTTTTTTGTTGCAGCCATCATTGTTGTTTGGTGGGCCCCGGGCTGGGGATTCGAACCCGCCACCTTAGGTGTATGTGGCTGGCGCTTTAGCCGCTTGAGCCACAGGCACCGAGCCTATTTTAGATCTTTATTTACACTCTGATTAAT
>NW_003858488.1:0-1153 GCF_000181295.1 Otolemur garnettii | reverse complement strand
GTCAAGATCTGTGATCACTGTTCACAAAGGTGCTATTAATGTAACTTGAGGAGCCAAAGTAGAAAATTTGAGCCTCAAAAAATACCTATCATGGATGGAAATCTACCAATATGTTTAAGTCTATGAGTTTACAATGATACTTTAAAATATCAATCAATTTATTATTTTAAAACTGATAAATGAGAAATATCAACATATTCTCTCAGCTTGGAAAAATTTTATAATAAAAATGTAAAGAAATTTGCTGGCTCTGAAAGAGAATCTTGTTACAAAATCATAACCGTTGAGCCTTCAAACTGTATCTTGCTCAAAGGATACAAGATTTGATTTTAAGACTTAGTGCAAAGGATATTCAGATATTGAAAGCTTTCTGCAAAGTATCCCTCAATCTACTTACCCCTCACCATAACATTTTATTAGAAGAAAACAGTATAAAGGTGAACTTCTGGACAAAGTTTGAGGAAATACAAATATTTTTTACACTGAAATAACTGGGCTAGAAAGTGCTTAATGAACATTTATATTCAAACCTCTATGATATACGGGGTTCTGTTTTTAGACACCATGAAGCAATTTTACCATTAATAGAGCTTATTTTAGTAGCTTAAGAGAAAATTTGTCAATATTGCTCTACTTTCTTCCCTCTTACAATCCCTGGAGAAATGATGACACAGTAAAACGCGCCCAGATGTGATCGTTCAGTGGTTGTAATTGAACCGAATCCTTCCTACCCTCTGACACAGACTGAAACCTTCCAAGACATGCTTCTCTTCATTCCTGCTCCAAAGTATACTGTCCCCTCCTTTAGAGCAGGCTATTCCTAATGAGATCACGTCTCTTTAGACTTTGCGTTGATGAGGGGCACACAGAACATGATCTCCTGTGAGGTCCCCCACCCAGCTCAAGATCTGTTGTCACTGTTCACTAAAAGAAAAATTTAGAGAGCGACAGAAGTAGCTTTACAGCTGATTCTTCACTTTGAATGAATAGGGATAATTCTGTTATCTAATGTTAACGATATTTCAAGCCTGCTGCACTTTGAACCAACATGTGATGGGAAATGGAAATTGAGGGGAACGTCTACATGATGGCCCCATTTTGCCTTGACAGTGTGCCAGCCTCTCCTTCGCTGCCTTTCGATTTTTTTATCTGC
>NW_003858487.1:0-1153 GCF_000181295.1 Otolemur garnettii | reverse complement strand
CCACCTGAAAGCTGGATGCCCTGTGCCAAGTGGTTGTAGAGAGAAGAGCTGTGTGAACACTCAGGCACTGCTTTGTGTCTCAGAGGGAGAGACTCAGGGTAGGGGACTATGTGGATACTATTGTTGTCTTAAAAGAAGGCATGGAAAAATATATATCTTTGTCATAAAAATGACTCATGCTATTTTGTTTATAATACTTAAATATACTATATACATAATTAAACTTTGACCCATAACAAATGCAGCCCAGGACTTAGATGTTGGGGTGGTGGGAAGATGAGTTATCAGAACACAGCAGAGATTGCATCTACCCACAAATGCTCAGCAGAATGGCTCCAAAATTATTACTCATGGACCTACTGAGAATTCTGCTGTGGGTGAGTCTCCAGTGTACATACAGGACAAAAGCCTGACTCCAGGTTTGGGTAGTCTAAACTTATAAGACGTTTGTCACCTACAACAGGAAAATATTACAAATGTAAACATGTAAACCGAGGAAAAAAATACAATTATTTAGAATAAGAAATCACAATAAAATGCAAATTACAGAAATATCAGAAACATTCTAACATCTACAAAAAAGTGACATAATGATGTCTTATTATTTAGGTAACTGCTAAAATCCCTTTGTAAAACTTTTTATCATTTTACTGCTTCTTCACAACTGAAAAATGATATTTTATTATACCATTGTCTATAAAGACAATTGAACAAAGAACAATTAGTCTTTTGTCTGGCACAGTTAGGAACATTTGCAGGTTTAAATGGTTCCTTTCAACTTCAAAAGTCATTATGAAAAAAGTTACTTTAAATTTCATGGATTGTGTCAAATTTAGGGAAACACGTAGCAAAGCATTTTGTGTATGTGCTGTCAGATGAGAATGAATTTCTGCAGGCTAGCTTCTGGTTCCCTCCGTTCTCAAACATTGTTCTGTCCTCAAGTGAGGCCTCCTGGCCTTGCTGGGCATCACAAGACGTTTTCCTACAGAGATAGACTGCTGGTCTAGCACCTTCCTGTTATGTCTCCTAGAGACTGGGTGGTAAGGGAATTGCTAGAAATTGTACCAAGATGCTGCCAGAGGCAGAATGATGTCCCCTCCTCCATACGCCCACCTGTCCTGATCTCCAGCAGCCGTGAATGGGACTCCCACAG
>NW_003858486.1:0-1153 GCF_000181295.1 Otolemur garnettii | reverse complement strand
AAAAAAAAAAAAAGAATTAAACAAGGAAGAACAGCGTGGCTAGAGTGGAGGAGTCAAAGTGGGGAATGTTTGAAGGCAGCAAGCAGATTTGGAGAGTTTTTTTAAGGCAGGTGGAGAATTTGGGGCTTTATTCTCAAAGCAGTGGAAAGCCCTGGGGGCCAGGGAAAGGAGGAGCTGAAGGAGAGAGGATAGTTATCTGATTTACATTGTTTAAAAGCAAAGATCCCCTGAGTGTATTTAAGGAGATTTAGTTTGAGACTGGTGGCAGTTTGAACTAGAACTGTGCCAGTAAAGTAGAGAAAAATGGCTGATTTGAAATATACTTAGGAGATAGAATGGATAGGTATAGATTGGATGTGGAGGCGTAAAGGAGAAGAATGATTCGCAATAGTATTTAAATGTGTGCCAGGCACTGTCATTTTACATGTATTAATCATTTAATTTTTAGAACAACCCATGAGGTAGGTATTGTTATCAGCCATGTATAGTTGAGGACAGAAATTCATAGTCTCCCTGCTTTTTAGCTTGAGAGACTGGGTGTTCAGTGACATCTCATAATTGAGATAGAAAACTGAGGGAGAGGGGGAGGCTCTTAAGTTTAATTTTGAACATGTTGAATATGAAGTGTCTATAAGATGTCCCAGTTGCAGTATCAAGTCAGCATTTGTATATAGGGTTTGGAGTTCAAAAGAGAGAAGTCTGGGTTAGAGGTAGATATTTATTTTATCGCCTTCCATATGACTAATCCAGGTGAGTAATTAATGAAAAGGGGGAAAGTGTCGAGCTAGAGAAGAGGGATTAAGATAGAGCCCTGGCTTGGCGCCTGTGGCTCAAGCGGCTAAGGCGCCAGCCACATACACCTAAGGTGGCGGGTTCGAATCCCCAGCCAGGGCCCGCCAAACAACCATGATGGCTGCAACCAAAAAATGGCCAGGCGCTGTGGCGGGCGCCTGTAGTCCCAGCTACTTGGGAGGCTGAGGCAGGAGACTCGCTTGAGGTTGCTGTGAGCGTGATGCCATGGCACTCTACCCAGGGGGATAGCTTGAGGCTCCGTCTCAAAAAAAAAAAAAAAAAAAAGATAGAGCCCTAATGCATCTGAGGCTCAGATAGTTGAGAAGGAAGAAGATATAAGCCATGAGATGGCTTGTATGCT
>NW_003858485.1:0-1153 GCF_000181295.1 Otolemur garnettii | reverse complement strand
TCTTTTGAATTCTTCTTGACATGGCTGAATAAGAAGCTCCTGGATTCCTTTGAAATTTCAGGACTTTGAAATTGAAACAGTCTCCACTCTAAATTTTTTATTTAAATGCATTTAAAAGAACTTTTTTTAAAGAAAAGCCAAAGTGTTGAAAGCAAGAGATGATCAAAGTTTATAATATTTTGAAGAGAATAAACAAGAACTTATTCACAAAATTTGATAATATTGTAATTAGAGGACATCCCTTGAAGCATAAAAAAGAAGTTTTTCTTTTTAAAAAATGAAATATTACTTTCAATAGTCTGTTTTAAATTAATGACATATTAAACAAAGAGGTGAGACATGTGAAAATGCAAACAGATCCAAGGGAATTCATAAACAAGATAGATCTATAATAGTTTTTGAGTTGTTCAAGGTTATATAAAATGTTTGGAATACGAACTCATATGGTTTCACGAAATCCTTTGCATGTACTCAGATATCAATTTACATATGGCCAAGGGAAGCTTGATCTTTCTAGTATGGGATTGCTATTTTATGTTTTCTTATTCTAGGAGTTAATAGTATTAAATATTACTGAAATAAGTAAGGCCACTGCCTAAACTGGAATCTTAGTTCTGTGGATTACTAAATTTGTGTCCTTGGGCAAATTATTTTACCTCGTGTGAAGTAATTTAAAATTTTTATCAAAATATGTATATTAATAAAAGTAAAGAACTTGTCATTGGTGTGCCAAGCAGTGTATTTTGAAATGGCATTTTAAAGCTCTTTTTAACTGCTTTAAACTGAATACTTCTATGTAAATAACTAAAAAAGGATGCTAATACTAAAAAATTTCTTTTTCAAAGATAGAATTTGTTTGTAAATAATCAAGCTAGTTAATCTAGCAGATTATATTTAGTATTTAGCAATTTCATTTAATTTTATTCCATCTAAGTAAATTACTCAACTTTAAATTTGGGGCATACTTTTTTTCTTAGGATGCATTTTTTTTTTCTTTTAATGATACATTATGAGGCCAGGTACAGTGGCTCACGCCTATAATACTAGGACTCTTGGAGGCTGAGGTGGGTGGATTGCTTGAGTTCAGGATTTTGAGACCAGCCTGAGCAAGAGCAAGATCCATCTCTACAAAAAAAATAGCTGAGCATTGTGG
>NW_003858484.1:0-1153 GCF_000181295.1 Otolemur garnettii | reverse complement strand
ATACAAATCAGACCCACGTCACTCTCCTTAGGGAGCTCACCATATAACGACAATGATGCTGAGAGCAATGAAGAAAGAGAAGGGGAAACTGAGTTCTGCCGTTCAGGGGGCCTGTGCTGCTGTCAGCGCCACGTGGACAAGAAGGGCGGGTTTGGGCACCTTTTCCTGTAACTGTGGGGAGGTCCTAATCAGAGCACCTCACTGGCAACTTGGGGTAGCTGGATCAAGACCAGGGAAGGAACCTAGATTCTGAGAAGGGGCGGCTTGTCTGTGGAAGGATGCTTTGTCTTCCTAGGAGCCTTCTATTTTATTGAATTTTTTGTTCAGCCAGATGACTCCCCAGATACTAAAATCAAATCAACAGCTTCTACCTTTGCAAAACAGAGGCTGTTTTAATTGAGATATTGGAAGATGTATTTCCTTAATTTCCACCTAATGGAAAATCCTTACACCTGATCAATTCAGGTCATTTTTGAAGCAGTTGCTGCTATAAATGAGATTCATCTGAGGTTATTCATATTTAAAATCAATATCCAATAATTTGGAGAAATGTAGCAAGTTCTGCTACAGAGAAGCCTTGGCAAGTATCAAGATTGGTGGGGCTTGCTGCCTTGTGGAAAGAACCATGCACTTTATCCATCTGAGACGTCAGGAAATAATACTTATGACTTTTCAGGCACAGTGCTAAGTACTTTTGCATGTATTGGCTGACTTAATCCTCATAATAATCCCATGAGGTAGGGATTAATAATCCCATTAATATTTTCGTTTTGTACTTGAAGAAACTGAGGACTGGGATAGTACCACTGAATCAAATCAGAAAGCTGCCAAGTCAGAAGCTCAACCACCAAATTGCCTCCCTCCCAAATATTTTTCAAGGTGGCTGGTACTTGTCCAATGAGTATTCCTGTAGCTGGCTGGGGATAGTCAATAAAAAGCATCAGTGAAACATGGTGGCATTCTGAGTCCTATATCCAGTCTTGAGATAGGGATGCTGCCCCTCCAAAGGAAATTAAGCTTGATGGGAAATGAATAGGCTGTGACATCAGATCAATTTATCTTCTATCGCTTCCTGTTCCTAATTACTTCCCCTCTCCCATCACTTTCTGTCTCCCATCACTATCTGTCTCCCATCACTTCTTGTCTCCTATCA
>NW_003858483.1:0-1154 GCF_000181295.1 Otolemur garnettii | reverse complement strand
GCAACCTCCAACTCCTGGGCTCAAGCGAGTCTCCTGCCTCTGCCTCCCAAGTAGCTGGGACCACAGGCGCCTGCCACAGCGCCTGGCTATTTTTTGGTTGCAGCCGTCATTGTTCTTTTGGCGGGTCCGGGCTGGGGATTCGAACCCGCCACCTTTGGTGTACGTGGCTGGCGCCTTAGCCAGTTGAGCTATAGGCGCCGAGCCAGCATTTATTTTTTGTTTTTAAATAATAGCCATAGAGAGGGATATGGAGTGTCTTGTTGGGGTTCCGTACGCATTTCCCTAGTGATTAGTGACATCGAGCAGCCTTTCATGTGCTATTGGCCATTTGTGTTTCTTTTTTGTAGAAATGTCTCTCCAAATCCTTTGTCCAATTTTTAATCAGGTTGTTTTGTTGTTGTTGAGTCTTCATTCTTTTTTATAGCCATGTGGTATTCCAAATAACAGTTACCAAATTTTCTATTGACCAGACCTCTGCTAATGGATGCCCAGGCTGTTTCCAATGATGTGCTGCTTAAACAATGCTAATTTTCTTGCCCACATTATTACATGCACATGTGAGTATATTGGAGGATATGTTTCTAGCAATGGGACTGGTGAATTAAAGAGAGTTAGATTGCCCTTGAGAATGGATGTACCAATGTTTATTCCCAGTAGCAAGTAAAAAATCAAGGCCCAGCTTTAAAACTAAAATGTATGTTTTCAACATTGTGCCAAAGATTTTTGTCTTCCTTGGGGATGTTAATCTGACTTTCCCTAATACCGATTAAAACATCGGCCCAAGATTGCACTCTGTCAAGGGATTTGCAACTTAATTGCATTTGTTCATAAAACAGAATTAATATTGAATAACTTGCCCTCAACAGAACTAATTTTGACCCTGTACTATGACAAATCTATTTATGCTTTATGTTTTAAAAATCTCCTTGAAGCTAAAAAAAAAAAGCACTGGTATTTAAATATCATTAAACTGCTATCAAAACTCAGATTCAATTGCAATGTGTCTGCCCATCTTTCCAAATGATACAAAATCTATTTTTCCCAATTCTTTTCTTTCTTTTCTTTTTTTTTTTTGGAGACAAGCTGTCGCCCTGGGTAGAGTGCTGTGGCGTCACAGCTCACAGCAACCTCAAACTCTTGGGCTTAAGTGATTC
>NW_003858482.1:0-1154 GCF_000181295.1 Otolemur garnettii | reverse complement strand
AAATATGGTAGAATCCCTAAGTAACAGAATGGAACAGGCAGAAGAAAGGATCTCTCTTTGAAGACAAAGCTTTTGAACCTGCCCAAGCACTCAAAGATGAAGAGAAATGGAGAGCAAAATGAATCTTTCTCTCAGAGAGCTGTGGGATAATTTAAAGAAAACTAATATTCACCTTATAGGAATCCCTGAAGGCAACAAAGTTGCTTCACAAAACACAGAGGCTCTTCTTCATGAAATTATGAAAGAGAGCTTTCCAGACTTGTCAAGAGATTCTGAAATTCAGACAGCAGATAGCTTCAGAACCCCAAAACAACTCAAACCAAACAAGACATCCTTCAGGCACATCATAAATAACTTCACTTAAGTTAATATGAAAGACAAAATTTTGAAAGAAGTTAGACATAAGAAAACCATAACCTACAAGGGGAAGAATATTAGAATGACTGCAGATCTCTCTGTTGAAACCTTTCACGCTAGAAGAGGATGGTCATTGACATTTAATCTCCTGAAACAAAATAACTTTCAACCCAGGAGCCTGTATGCAGCTAAACTGAGTTTCATTTATGATGGAGAAATTAAATACTTTAATGACATCCACATGTTGAAGAAATTGCCATGGCTAAACCACCTTTCCAGGAAATTCTTAAAACTATCCTGCATAATGACCAGTGCAATCCTCCACCACAAAAGTAAACACACTCAGAAACTGTTGATCAAATTCCAACTTCCACAGTGGTGAAAAGATTAAAAATGTCCACTGGACTTTCGAGCAACTCCATACCCAAAATGTTACCAGGATCATCAATAATTTCAATCAATGTGAATGGCTTAAATTGTCTCTAAAGAGGCACAGGTTGGCTGATTGGATACAGAAACTCAGACCGGACATCTGCTGTATAGGAATCTGCTGTAAGGATCTCATCTTACCTTAAAAGACAAATACAGACTCAGAGTGAAGGGATGGTCATCTATATTCCCAGCAAATGGAAAGCAGAAAAAAACAGGTGTTGCAATTTTATTTGCAGATACAATAGGTTTCAAACCAACTAAGTAAGCAAGGACAAGGATGGCCACTTTATATTTGTTAAGGGTAATACTCAATATGATGAGATCTCAATTTTCAATATCTATGCACCCAACCAGAATGTATCTCA
>NW_003858481.1:0-1154 GCF_000181295.1 Otolemur garnettii | reverse complement strand
TCATTTCTTGCCTTCCCTCTACTCACCTTAGAAATATTATATACTTCTGATACCTACCTGTGACAATAAGTTTGGTTCCACTACCGAAGAGTTTCCTGTTATAATAATTCCACAGTGATTTAATTCATATCAAAAACTTTAAGCTAATCTCATTTCCTTGAGGTTTTCAAATCCTAGTGGCAATATGATGGCCTGCGAGTCTCAAGAAACTAGGGTTCTAGTCCTGGTTCACTTTGCTTATAATAAGTTTTGTTACTGAGGTAATCAACTCACTTTAAGTTTTTGGTGTTTTATTTGTCTAAAAACAGTGATGTCCATGGAAATCAATTAAACATCATTCCTGGCACTGAAACGAAACCAAAATGATACAAGATAGAAAAAGCAGTTTGATTAAATATGGTTTAGAAATATAAGCGGTTATTATTATGACAATGGACATCATTATAATTGTTATTATCACCAATTTGTTTGCCATGATGTGTTTCAGCATGACATTTTAAGCTCATAGGCCCAAATCTTTTAGCAATAGAAATTCAATACTTTAGAAGTGCAAGTTAGGCCCACGGTGTTTAAGCACAAAGACTCACTACTCTGTCCCTCCATTTTCCTCCATTTTCCTTCCACTTTGCTGTACCATGCCTGGGAATCTTAACGCCATATTCTCAGAAAACTTGCCTTTCCCACACTCAGACTTAATAGTCTATCATTAGTCTTATCTGCCCTGTTAAGACAATTAAGGGAGCACCCTTTAAAATCTAACAGCCTTTGTTAGTGCATGGAACTGTTTCCCTGGTGCTGTTCAGAACAGACAGCTCTTTTTCTAACCACCAAACAACACGTTTACATTCTAAGATTTCACTAGAAATTTCAGCCCAAACTGATTCCTACCCATCTCAAATCAAAGTCCAGTTTTTAACTCCAAACTGAATCCTTCTAGGCAGAATGACCAGAGAGGTGGCAGAAGGCCTGGTCCTCAAATCATTTTCCTGTGGTCACCTTAGATCACTAGCTATTATTATCTTCCTTACCTTATCTTCTGAGTGTCCACATCTATTCATGACTTTATTTTTATTTATTTATTCATTAATTTATTTATTGAGGGTGGCACCTGTGGCTCAAAGGAGTAAGGCACTGGCCCCATATGCCAGAGGTGG
>NW_003858480.1:0-1154 GCF_000181295.1 Otolemur garnettii | reverse complement strand
TGGAAACTAAATAACCTCATGCTGAATGATAGCTGGGTCATAGATGAGATTAAGAAGGAAATTACCAAATTTGGGGAACAAAACAATAATGAAGACACGAATTACCAGAACCTCTGGAGTACCACAAAGGCAGTCCTAAGAGGGAAAATTACAGCACTGCAAACTTTCCTTAAGAGAACAAAAAGAGAGGAAGTCAACAACTTAATGGGACACCTCAAGCAACTGGGAGAGGAAGAACATTCCAACCCCCAACCCAGCAGAAGAAATGAAATAACTAAAATTAGAGCAAACTTAAATGAAATTGAAAACAAAAGGATTATACAACAGAGCAATCAAATAGTTGGTTTTTTGAAAAGGTTAATAAAAGAGAAATCTTTGGCCAACCTAACCAGAAATAAAGTAGTGAAATCCCTAATTTCATCAGTCAGAAATGATAAAGGTCAAATAATGACAGACTCCACAGAAATTTTAAAAAATCCTTAATGAATATGAGAAAAAACTATTCTCAGAAGTACGAAAATCTGAAGGAAATAGACCAATACTTGGAAACAAAGCACCTTCATGGACTTAGCCAGAAAGAAGTGGAAATGTTGAAGAAGCCTATATCAAGTTCTGAAATAGTATCAACTAGAAAAAAAACTCCCCCCCAAAAAAGGCCCGAGAACAGATGGCTTCCCATCAGAATTCTACCAAACCTTTGAAGAGGCACTAGTACTTATATTACTTAACCTTTTCCAAAACATAAAAAAAGAAGGAATACTTCCCAACACTTTCTATGAAGCAAATATCACCCTGATCCCCAAAGCAGGAAAAGACCCAACAAGAAATGAAAATTATAGACCAATATCTCTAATGAATATTGATGCAAAAATATTCAATAAGATCCTAGCAAACAAATTCAAACAACACATCAAAGACCAATACATCAATACACCAATACATCAATACATCATGACCAGCTGGGTTTCATCCCAAGCTCCCAAGGATGGTTAAATATACTCAAATCTATAAATATAATACATCACATAAACAAAAATAAAAAGTAAAGACCATAGGATTCTCTCAATTGATGCAGAAAAAGCTTTTGATAATATCCAGCATCCTTTCTTGATCAGAACACTTAAGAAAATAGTTATACAAGGAAGATTGCTTGA
>NW_003858479.1:0-1154 GCF_000181295.1 Otolemur garnettii | reverse complement strand
GAATCACTTAAGCCCAAGAGTTTGAGGTTGCTGTGAGCTGTGACGCCACAGCACTCTACCCAGGGCGACAGCTTGTCTCCAAAAAAAAAAAAGAAAAGAAAGAAAAGAATTGGGAAAAATAGATTTTGTATCATTTGGAAAGATGGGCAGACACATTGCAATTGAATCTGAGTTTTGATAGCAGTTTAATGATATTTAAATACCAGTGCTTTTTTTTTTTAGCTTCAAGGAGATTTTTAAAACATAAAGCATAAATAGATTTGTCATAGTACAGGGTCAAAATTAGTTCTGTTGAGGGCAAGTTATTCAATATTAATTCTGTTTTATGAACAAATGCAATTAAGTTGCAAATCCCTTGACAGAGTGCAATCTTGGGCCGATGTTTTAATCGGTATTAGGGAAAGTCAGATTAACATCCCCAAGGAAGACAAAAATCTTTGGCACAATGTTGAAAACATACATTTTAGTTTTAAAGCTGGGCCTTGATTTTTTACTTGCTACTGGGAATAAACATTGGTACATCCATTCTCAAGGGCAATCTAACTCTCTTTAATTCACCAGTCCCATTGCTAGAAACATATCCTCCAATATACTCACATGTGCATGTAATAATGTGGGCAAGAAAATTAGCATTGTTTAAGCAGCACATCATTGGAAACAGCCTGGGCATCCATTAGCAGAGGTCTGGTCAATAGAAAATTTGGTAACTGTTATTTGGAATACCACATGGCTATAAAAAAGAATGAAGACTCAACAACAACAAAACAACCTGATTAAAAATTGGACAAAGGATTTGGAGAGACATTTCTACAAAAAAGAAACACAAATGGCCAATAGCACATGAAAGGCTGCTCGATGTCACTAATCACTAGGGAAATGCGTACGGAACCCCAACAAGACACTCCATATCCCTCTCTATGGCTATTATTTAAAAACAAAAAATAAATGCTGGCTCGGCGCCTATAGCTCAACTGGCTAAGGCGCCAGCCACGTACACCAAAGGTGGCGGGTTCGAATCCCCAGCCCGGACCCGCCAAAAGAACAATGACGGCTGCAACCAAAAAATAGCCAGGCGCTGTGGCAGGCGCCTGTGGTCCCAGCTACTTGGGAGGCAGAGGCAGGAGACTCGCTTGAGCCCAGGAGTTGGAGGTTGC
>NW_003858478.1:0-1154 GCF_000181295.1 Otolemur garnettii | reverse complement strand
AAAAAAAAAAAAAAACAGAAAGGAGATGGGCAATCTTTTCTGCTTCCAAACATGGGTAAAACTATGGTATTAGGATGAAGTCACAAAGAAAGGTGTTAGTGTTACCCGCATTTCTTTTTCAGTAGGTCTTTGGTCTTGGGATTTAAAGAATGATTCCATGGACCACCCATCAGTGGTAAGACAGGATTTATTTTACAGAAAAGAATACAAAAAGAAAAAAAAATAGGCACCAGAGCTTCTGGCAGATGGAAAAACCCAAGTCTGAAAAGATCTTCCCTTGGGTCTTTCGTCTAGGGGTATATAGATAGCCCAACAAATGAATGGATACAATCCCTTCTGGTCCCAGGCCTAGGAAACGTAGATGAAATTGACCAGGCATGGGAAACCAGGAGCTTCCTGTTCCTTTGTAGGTGCAAGGAGAGGAAGACAGAGGCCAAGGTCAAGACATTAGGCACTCCCTGAGTTGGCAACCTGAAAGTGTTCCCCAGTAGTTGTCCAGCCCCTCTGGCCACTGGAGCCTCCTGCAGCCGCCCCTGCCTACCCTCCAACCTGCTAGCTCTGCTGCCTGCTGCTGCTGCACCAACACCACCCAGGGCAGAGAGGGCAGGTCCTCCCGTCAGCTTGGCCCTTGGATGGGGCGCCTATATCATTAAGATGAAGCCACTGAATGGAGACAATGTTGATAATTATTGGAAAAAGAATGATCATGTGTCCCACTGCAAAATAGATTTGATAACAAAATATGAAGGTTCAGAAGAATATTGTCTTTCATAACTATAAAATCTATTTTGGTCACAGCTTGCTCCTGGATTACTGTTTTACTCCCTGGCTCTTCTTTGTTCACACACATAAACATAGGTAGTATTTGTCTCTTCCACTCTGTGAAAGCTAAATGAAATAGACATAAGAGTCATCTACATGTTGAAATTGATATCTACTATTTTTATTTCCTGAAACTCCCCATTTATGTAAATCCTCACTCCCACTGATCTTTCCCCATTCTGCTTAGGAATCACTTCTTTTCATGCCACTTCCCACTTTTCTAATGAAATAAAATACTAAAAGCATTAGTTTAAATTCTGTGTTATTTCTGTGACACATGCATACTTTTATTGCTGTAAAGACTATGTTACATTATATAACATAGTAGATAT
>NW_003858477.1:0-1154 GCF_000181295.1 Otolemur garnettii | reverse complement strand
CTTTGCCTCTGTCGTTCCCTCTGCCAGGCACACGCTTCTCCCTTCCCCTTCCCTTAATCTGCTGCCCTGGCCTGTAATCTGAGTAACCTCTGCTTGTTCTTCAGGCTTCAGCTTAGATGTCCCTCCTTCCCGGTCCCCTAAGTCTGGGGTGTTCTAGTCTCTATGTCCTCCCAGCCCTCTCTGTCCCCAGTTACACACTGTATCATTGAGGCCTGTTTACTTGTCAGGCTCTCTACCAGCTTGTGGGGACAAACTTTCCTAGCACAGGGACGGGGATGAGAACGGGAGGCTTTCAATGTCACATGAAGAACTAGAACTTGTCCTAAGGGTGATAGGGACTCAATGACCTTTGAAGCAGTGGGGTGACATGACTCAGAGCCCCTCTGGCTTTGTGTCTCTCCTTCCTACTGAAAATGGACTTCCCAGAACAGAGCTGGTCCCAGTGGCAGATATGCTCTTCATTTGCCCGTCAGCAGCCAGGAACTTGGTCTGACTGAGAAAGGGGATATGGAGGCCTGGTGCTTCAAGGGTGTCATAGTGTTGGGAGTTTTCCAGGCTGCATATGGAAACAACACACTGTATCCTATGATAGAATTAATGTACACAATTATGATCTAATAAAAAAAAAGAGTGTCATAGTGGTGGCCCCAGAAGACAGTGGATGTGCATCACAATCCAGGTGTATGAAGGGAATAGGGCCTTGGTCCTCAAAAAAAGAAGTGCTTACTTCCCCTCTGCAAACCTCTGGCTGCTTTTCACCTTTTCAGCCTGAGTGGGTAGGTGTCTTCTTTCCTCTGTGACAGCAGCCTGAGTGATGCACTAGTCCAGACAATCTCTCCCATCCTGTACAGGTACGTCCTGATGGGTGCTCTGACATTGTGTTAAGCTCCCCCAGAAGGTGCCTTCCTGGGTAGGAAGGGAGAGAGGAGGCCAGTGCAAGCGCATGGGCTCCAAATGATGAAGGCCATGTCTGGTGCACGTGGCCCTGCTAGATTCTGCTGTGTTGTGCAGGGACCAGGAATGGGAGCAGAGAGCTGGGGACCTTGCCCACCTCTAGTCTGAGGCCCTAGTCAGGGGCTAAGATCTGTTTTTGCCCAGATATTCGTGGTTCCCCAGGATGTCTCCCACTCCAGGTCTTAGCCTTTGGATTCTAA
>NW_003858476.1:0-1155 GCF_000181295.1 Otolemur garnettii | reverse complement strand
AAAAAAAAAAAAAGAAAAAAAAAATTCCAGGTTTCTGGCTCAGCGCCCGTAGCTCAGTGAGTAGGGCACCAGCCACATACACGAAGCTGGCAGGTTCAAGCCTGGCCCGGGCCTGCTAAACAACCGCAGCTGCAACCAAAAAATAGCCAGGTGTTGTGGTGAGCACCTGTAGTCCCAGCTACTTGAGAGGCTGAGGCAAGAGAATTGCTTAAGCCCAAGAGTTTGAGGTTGTTGTGAGCTATGATGCCATAGCTCTCTACCAGGGAAAAAAAAAAAAGTCCAGGTTTCTCTTTAAAAACTTAAAGATTTGGTAACAATATATTTGCATTTTCAAATGGCAACTACTGGCTAGAGCTGGAGTACACCCTTTTACAAAGGTCATTCAGTTGATAACCCTTTCAGTTGTCCAGTTGTCCACTGTCCTCCACATCTAGGCAGTGTTGCACTTAGCCTCTGATTTATTTACAGTACCAACCTAGCCCCTGATTTAAGAATTTTCATGGCTTGGCGCCTATAGCTCAACCGGCTAAGGCGCCAGCCACGTACACCTAAGGTGGCGGGTTCGAATCCCCAGCCCGAACCCGCCAAACAACAATGGCAAAAAAAAAAAAAGATTAGCCATGAGAAGATAATTATTAAACTGGGTGAAAAATACATGATGGTCCACTATACTCCTCTATTTTTGTATACGCTTGAAATCTTCCATAGTAAAATAGAAGATGACAGTAAGTATCCCAACAGAGTCCAGTTATAGGTGACACTTAAAAGTTTCACCTAAATGCAGATAAAGCAATGACCATTTATAATATTCTAACACAGCTTAAATGATGTCTTATGGTAAACCCAATAATAGTCAATTTAAAAAAAATCTCTCTCTAGTTTAAGACTGTTACAAAAAATAAAATCTAAAAAAATTTAAATCTAGATTCTTATATATAAAATTTGCTTCACATAATACCCATGAATTTCATCCCATTCTATGATCTACCACTCTAACCCTCTGCTTCAGGTTTTCCCTTACTTTTTCCTCCCAACATTCCACCCTAAGGGCTCATGAAGCTTCCATAGCATACTCTGTTCCTTCTTAATGTGCACATGTACAAATTAGTAACAACTTGTGCAAGGGGGCAGCGCTTATGGCTCAAAAGGGTAGGG
>NW_003858475.1:0-1155 GCF_000181295.1 Otolemur garnettii | reverse complement strand
TACCACCGTCTCGTGTGTCCTGTCCTGGCGCCATTGTCTGTCTGTGTCTTTTTGTAAATCGTCTCCATGTTGTCAGGCCTTTTTCTAACCATTAGCAACAGCCCCTTTCTCTCGGCTGCCCTCATTGCCTTTATCCTCCTTGTAGGTATTGGACTCACTACAATTGCCCCCGAGGATTTCTCCACCGGACAGCGCTGGGCGGTTGCCCTTCTTTACTACTTTCTCTCCGCTGTTTTTGCTTTTCTCATCTTCTCCTAAGATGGGACAGTCTCTCACCACCCCCGTTTCTCTCACCCTAGACCATTAGAAGGATGTCCGACGACGCGCTCGGAGTCTCTCCGTGGAGATCACTTCAGGGCGCTGGCGGACTTTCTGCTCCTCAGAATGGCCCACCTTCAATGTAGGGTGGCCCCCGGAGGGCAGCTTCAACCTACCCACCATTTTGCAGGTCAAAGCCAAAGTTTTCAATCCGGGGCCCCATGGGCACCTGGACTCCTTACATCATCACTTGGGAAGACTTAGTCAGGAACCCACTGCCTTGGATTACCCCCTTCCTCCATCCTTCCGAGCCAACTCCTTTACCAGCTCCCTCGGCTCCCCCGATATCAGTCCTTCCTGTAGAGGTCCCGGCTAAAGATTTCCAGCAGCGTCGCCCTGTCCTCCCAGAAACCCAGGCGGACCTCCTCCTGTTGGACCCTCCACCTGCTTACCCGACTCTTCCTCAGCCTATACCCCCCTCACGGACTTCCTCTTCTTCCCCCGCTGCCTCCCCCGAACCCCCCATTACTTCTCCCGAACCAGCACCCCCTACCCCGCCTCGCCTCCGTCTGCGGAAGGGAAACAACGACAAATGGACTTCCTCCGCATTTCCCATCCGTACTATTGGTGAGGAGGAGCACTATTGGCCCTTCTCGGCATCTGATCTCTATAACTGGAAAACTCATAACCCTACTTTCTCCCAAGACCCCCAGGCCCTCACGGCACACATTGAATCCATCCTCCTAACTCACCGCCCTACGTGGGAGGATTGCCAGCAGCTTTTACAGGTTCTCCTCACCACGGAGGAACGTCAGCGCGTCATCCTAGAAGCCAGACGCCATGCCCCTGGACCTGATGGCAGACCCACCCAGCTTCCCAATGAGATTGAAGCAGTCT
>NW_003858474.1:0-1155 GCF_000181295.1 Otolemur garnettii | reverse complement strand
AACACCTGTGGCCAATTAAGGGAAAGCATGCACGGTTGAGCGCAGTAAGATTTCCAATTAGAAACACCTGTGGCCAATTAAGAGAAAGCATGCACGGCGGAGCACAATTAGGAATCCAATTAGAAACACCTGTGGCCAATTAAAGGGAATCATGCACCGCTGAGCACAATTAGGAGACCAATTAGAAACACCTGTGGCCAAATAAGGGAAAGCTTGGACCGCGGAGCATAAATAGGAATACAAATAAAAACACCTGTGGCCAATTAAGAGAAAGCATGCACCGCGGGGCACAATTAGGAATCCAATTAGAAACACCAGTGGCCAAATAAGGGAAAGCATGCAACGCATAGCACAATTGGGAATCCAATTTGAAGCACCTGTGGCCAAATAAGGAATGCACGCACAGCAGAGCACAATTAGTAATCTAATTTGAAACACCTGTGGCCAAATATGCAAAAGCAGGCACCGTGGAGGACAATAAGGATTCCAATTAGAAACATTTGTGGCGAAATAAGGGAAAGCACGCACCCGGTGCACAATTTAGAATCCAATTAGAAACACCTCTGGCCAAATATGGGAAAGCATGCACCGTGAAGCACAATTAGGAAACCAATTAGAACACCTGTGGCTATAGAAGGGAAAGCAGGCACAGCTGAACGCAATTTCAATCACCTGTGGCCATTAAGTGAAAGCAGGCAGCGCTTAGCGCAATTTGGAATCCAATTAGAAAACCTGTGTCCTATTAAGGAAAAGCTGTTACCGGCAACAGCAATTAGGAATGCAATTAGAAACACATGTGGCCAATTAAAGGAAAAGCAGGCACCATTGTGCGGACTTAGGACTCGAATTAGAAACACCTGTGGCCAATTAAGGGAAAGCAGGCACCGCTCAGCACTATTAGGAATCCAATTAGAAACACCTGTGGCCAATTAAGGGAAAGCAGGCACCACTCAGCACTATTAGGAATCCAGTTAGAAACTCCTGTGGCCAATTAAGGGAAAGCAGGCAACGCTGAGCGAAATTAAGGATCCAATTAGAAACAATTGAGGCCAAGTAAGAGAAAGAACACACCGCGGAGCACCAGTAGGAATCCAATTAGAAACACCTGTGGCCTATTAAAGGAAAGCAGGCAACGCTGAGCGAAATTAAGAATCC
>NW_003858473.1:0-1155 GCF_000181295.1 Otolemur garnettii | reverse complement strand
GATCCCTAAAAACATAGCCTCTCTCCTTAAAGCCCAGCTGCGCTGCTCCTACATCCTATGTGAAATGTCTACAGTCACCGCTGACCTCACTCCTCTTGGCATCTCTCTGGGTTGTGACCTGGGATTCAGCATTTATGAAATGATCTGTGTTGTATTTCAAGACCAACCTCAGAGCCCAGCAGTGGGAACATCCTTGGTCTCTTGTCTCCCCCAGAATCTAGCACAGAACCTGGTACAATTTGGATACTGGAGGAAATTCTATAAAATGAGAAAGAATGGATAGTGTTCCGTCAATGTTTCACGTTTGAACATCTCACGGCCAGGTGCAGTGGCTCAAGCCTATAATCCTAGCACTCGGGGAGGCTGAGATGGGTGGATTGCTTAAGGTCAGGAGCTCGAGACAAATTTCTACATCTTACCCACTCTTTGCGAGCTGGGGTGATGTCATCTACTCATTTGGGGTTCCCACAACACTGCTGTGGTAGACGATGATAATTTCTTAAAATCTGTGGGGACAGAACCCGAGCTAGTAAAACCTCCTTCATAGGGTGGTTATAGAGCTATCTGAATGAGGTAGAGGATAATAAATGTTTGTAGCAGGAACTCAATAAATATTTGACTTTTACAAATAGTAACAATAAAAATGATAATGCCACATATTGATTTAACTGTCTTCACTGTTCAGAAGCTATTTATTTCATGCTTTTTCATGCCATTTATTCACTGCTTCTCTTTCATTATCAATATTAATATAGGATATATATCAGTTAGCTTTGGCTGCGTAACAAACGACCCCCAAACTTAGTAGCTTAAAGTAACAATGATTTAGACATTTCAGTTGGGTGAACTTAACAGTCATTTACATCTCAAAAAGGGGTTAAAAAAAAAAACCCTCTGAAACAAAGAGATACCACCTTTTTTTTTTTGAGGCAGAGCCTCAAGCTGTCCCGCTGGGTAGAGTGCTGTGGCATCATAGCTCACAGCAACCTCCAACTCCTGGGCTCAAGCGAGTCTCCTGCCTCTGCCTCTCAAGTAGCTGGAACCACAGGTGCCTGCCACGATGCCCGGCTATTTTTTGGTTGCAGCCATCATTGTTATTTGGTGGGCCTGGGCTGGATTCGAACCCGCCACCTTAGGTGTATGTGGCTGGCGGCT
>NW_003858472.1:0-1155 GCF_000181295.1 Otolemur garnettii | reverse complement strand
CCCTACCCTTTTGAGCCATAAGCGCTGCCCCCTTGCACAAGTTGTTACTAATTTGTACATGTGCACATTAAGAAGGAACAGAGTATGCTATGGAAGCTTCATGAGCCCTTAGGGTGGAATGTTGGGAGGAAAAAGTAAGGGAAAACCTGAAGCAGAGGGTTAGAGTGGTAGATCATAGAATGGGATGAAATTCATGGGTATTATGTGAAGCAAATTTTATATATAAGAATCTAGATTTAAATTTTTTTAGATTTTATTTTTTGTAACAGTCTTAAACTAGAGAGAGATTTTTTTTAAATTGACTATTATTGGGTTTACCATAAGACATCATTTAAGCTGTGTTAGAATATTATAAATGGTCATTGCTTTATCTGCATTTAGGTGAAACTTTTAAGTGTCACCTATAACTGGACTCTGTTGGGATACTTACTGTCATCTTCTATTTTACTATGGAAGATTTCAAGCGTATACAAAAATAGAGGAGTATAGTGGACCATCATGTATTTTTCACCCAGTTTAATAATTATCTTCTCATGGCTAATCTTTTTTTTTTTTTGCCATTGTTGTTTGGCGGGTTCGGGCTGGGGATTCGAACCCGCCACCTTAGGTGTACGTGGCTGGCGCCTTAGCCGGTTGAGCTATAGGCGCCAAGCCATGAAAATTCTTAAATCAGGGGCTAGGTTGGTACTGTAAATAAATCAGAGGCTAAGTGCAACACTGCCTAGATGTGGAGGACAGTGGACAACTGGACAACTGAAAGGGTTATCAACTGAATGACCTTTGTAAAAGGGTGTACTCCAGCTCTAGCCAGTAGTTGCCATTTGAAAATGCAAATATATTGTTACCAAATCTTTAAGTTTTTAAAGAGAAACCTGGACTTTTTTTTTTTTCCCTGGTAGAGAGCTATGGCATCATAGCTCACAACAACCTCAAACTCTTGGGCTTAAGCAATTCTCTTGCCTCAGCCTCTCAAGTAGCTGGGACTACAGGTGCTCACCACAACACCTGGCTATTTTTTGGTTGCAGCTGCGGTTGTTTAGCAGGCCCGGGCCAGGCTTGAACCTGCCAGCTTCGTGTATGTGGCTGGTGCCCTACTCACTGAGCTACGGGCGCTGAGCCAGAAACCTGGAATTTTTTTTTTCTTTTTTTTTTTTT
>NW_003858471.1:0-1155 GCF_000181295.1 Otolemur garnettii | reverse complement strand
AGGAAATTCTGGCATCAGTAGCAACCTCTGCTGTAACTCAAGCTTTCCTTCCTACCAACTCCAGGTCTTAGACAAAGCTTAACTCTTTCAACCAACTGCCAAATAAAAACTTCCTAAAACCCATCTAAGACTTCTATCCCCCTGCTTCAAGATGTCCCACTTTTTCAGGCCAAACCAATGTATTACTGGTTTTGATTTCTCATTTTACCTGTAATTCCTATTCCTGTGAATGCATAAAGTCAAACTATAATCTGGTCACCTCGGACACATTTTCTCAAGACATCTTGAGAACTTGGCCCCCAGGCCCTGGTTATACATTTGGCTCAGAATAAACCTCTAAATTATATTATGGAGTTTAGCCTTTTCTCCTTTGTGGAAGAGAAGGAAAATTTCCCCTCAGACCCCAGAAGGTTCATGGAAACATTAACTCACAATAAAGCAGATTAATGAAAGAAAGAGATTACAAATTTATTTACCATGCACATAGGGAGATCACAGAGGAATTACTCAATATCCCAGCACAGAAGCGTATCCTCATTTTAGAGGGGAAATAAGGACTATAGGTAATTCTGTTGAGGGGCAAGAAATTATTACTAGAGAGGATGACTAGATACTGTAGAGAATGAATGGATGGTAGGGGGCAAATTGGCTTGTGAATGATTCTCTTTGGAAATTAATTAACCTAAGAGATGGGCATTATTCTTTAAATGGATTGGGCCAGGTCTGGTTGCCTCCTTTGTCTTGCCTCTTGCAACAGATATGGAGGTAAGGGGAGAAGGGGAGGAAAGAGCTTTCCTAGGTATCTCGAACAGATAAAGTAACTTCAAAGCTTTAGAGGTAGCCAATGATGCAGGTCTATTTCAGTCAATTCAATACATCAAAATTTTGGAGTAAAAATATTTCTAATTTCCTTCACTATTCTTGTGTAACTAGGGTGCCAGAACCAGGAGGAAAAGCCTATGGGTTAAAATTTTATCTTTCATTTACCAAGATTCAGAATCCTAGGAAGACAGAAAGATTATACTCAAAGCCTGCCTTACTTTGAGAGTGTTTCATACAGTCCTTATACCCTCCCCTAAAGTTACTATCTTCAGCTGTACTCCATCTAGTCCTCACAGCTCTATCTGAAGGGCTCAGTGTTTGTTACTTGCCCAA
>NW_003858470.1:0-1155 GCF_000181295.1 Otolemur garnettii | reverse complement strand
GGAGCATAGCACATAACACACACACACTGCCTTTGGCTTGAATCGTGGCTTACGACTTACCACCAGTGGGATTTCAAATATCTAACTACACTGACCCTCTCTTTTTTTCAAAACTATTATAAAGTAGATATCAGAATTAATGAATGTATTTTAAGTCAAGGTTCTTTTATCAGAATTATGTTGGTTGTCAAAATAGTAGCATACTAATGGAATCATAAAATTAGAAAACTCTAGGTTAATCAACAAAATCGCAAAATTGTACTCTCTCATGGCTTCACTGTCTCTCATCTCTGACAAAAGTGACTCATGTTAAGGAACTAAGTTACTGTTATAACAGGATCATCTCTCATTATGTCAAAGTTTTACAGCCAATTTTCTACCTAGGTCCCCCCTTCCATATAAAGGACATTTCAATTAGGCAGCTACCTTTTAGTTATCTGAATATCTGAAGCAATGTTGGGAAAAAGCAATGCTTATCCAGAAGCCCAACTAACATTAAACATTTTCCTCTCTCCACATGGTTCTCTGTGCAGTATTACATATGTGGAGATACAATAAGCGTGGGATAATTACAAGTTGTGCATATGATGTCAGAAGACTATTACTGTGCCATTCTGAAGACAGTGTTTTCAAAGAATTTTCCCATAAAGTCAGTGCAAGTTAAATATAGTACTCCCACTTGGTTCCAAATAAATTATGGCGTTGGTCAGTCATGGAGATAAAATTACCTTTAGAGTTCCCACTGCTGCCATTATAAGAAGTGAAACTGAAAAGGCCATTCTCACACCGAATAGCAGGCGTCCCCGGTTCTTAATGTTGTTTTCTGAACTGAACCCAAGTCATGAGTTTTGAAATGAACCCTCAAAAGCCTGAGAGAATTATTGCAATTGGCCCACAAGTTTCCTATTTTCTGCTAGGAAACAACTGTGGTTTGACAGAATCTGGCTAACTAGAGAATAATTACATTTTCTGTGATCTAATTTGAGTTCTAACTCATGTCTGCATTTGGTTTTAACTTTTTCCTGACCTTCATTTAATAAACCTTTCAACCAGACTGGCTGTGAAGTGAAATTTGCCTCAGTTTGTCATCGCCTTTAATTTCTCCTGAAGATATAAATGCCTCCAATCAGAAGTCATATACATACAAGAAATAAT
>NW_003858469.1:0-1155 GCF_000181295.1 Otolemur garnettii | reverse complement strand
TTGGGCAAGTAACAAACACTGAGCCCTTCAGATAGAGCTGTGAGGACTAGATGGAGTACAGCTGAAGATAGTAACTTTAGGGGAGGGTATAAGGACTGTATGAAACACTCTCAAAGTAAGGCAGGCTTTGAGTATAATCTTTCTGTCTTCCTAGGATTCTGAATCTTGGTAAATGAAAGATAAAATTTTAACCCATAGGCTTTTCCTCCTGGTTCTGGCACCCTAGTTACACAAGAATAGTGAAGGAAATTAGAAATATTTTTACTCCAAAATTTTGATGTATTGAATTGACTGAAATAGACCTGCATCATTGGCTACCTCTAAAGCTTTGAAGTTACTTTATCTGTTCGAGATACCTAGGAAAGCTCTTTCCTCCCCTTCTCCCCTTACCTCCATATCTGTTGCAAGAGGCAAGACAAAGGAGGCAACCAGACCTGGCCCAATCCATTTAAAGAATAATGCCCATCTCTTAGGTTATTTAATTTCCAAAGAGAATCATTCACAAGCCAATTTGCCCCCTACCATCCATTCATTCTCTACAGTATCTAGTCATCCTCTCTAGTAATAATTTCTTGCCCCTCAACAGAATTACCTATAGTCCTTATTTCCCCTCTAAAATGAGGATACGCTTCTGTGCTGGGATATTGAGTAATTCCTCTGTGATCTCCCTATGTGCATGGTAAATAAATTTGTAATCTCTTTCTTTCATTAATCTGCTTTATTGTGAGTTAATGTTTCCATGAACCTTCTGGGGTCTGAGGGGAAATTTTCCTTCTCTTCCACAAAGGAGAAAAGGCTAAACTCCATAATATAATTTAGAGGTTTATTCTGAGCCAAATGTATAACCAGGGCCTGGGGGCCAAGTTCTCAAGATGTCTTGAGAAAATGTGTCCGAGGTGACCAGATTATAGTTTGACTTTATGCATTCACAGGAATAGGAATTACAGGTAAAATGAGAAATCAAAACCAGTAATACATTGGTTTGGCCTGAAAAAGTGGGACATCTTGAAGCAGGGGGATAGAAGTCTTAGATGGGTTTTAGGAAGTTTTTATTTGGCAGTTGGTTGAAAGAGTTAAGCTTTGTCTAAGACCTGGAGTTGGTAGGAAGGAAAGCTTGAGTTACAGCAGAGGTTGCTACTGATGCCAGAATTTCCT
>NW_003858468.1:0-1155 GCF_000181295.1 Otolemur garnettii | reverse complement strand
AGCCGCCAGCCACATACACCTAAGGTGGCGGGTTCGAATCCAGCCCAGGCCCACCAAATAACAATGATGGCTGCAACCAAAAAATAGCCGGGCATCGTGGCAGGCACCTGTGGTTCCAGCTACTTGAGAGGCAGAGGCAGGAGACTCGCTTGAGCCCAGGAGTTGGAGGTTGCTGTGAGCTATGATGCCACAGCACTCTACCCAGCGGGACAGCTTGAGGCTCTGCCTCAAAAAAAAAAAGGTGGTATCTCTTTGTTTCAGAGGGTTTTTTTTTTTAACCCCTTTTTGAGATGTAAATGACTGTTAAGTTCACCCAACTGAAATGTCTAAATCATTGTTACTTTAAGCTACTAAGTTTGGGGGTCGTTTGTTACGCAGCCAAAGCTAACTGATATATATCCTATATTAATATTGATAATGAAAGAGAAGCAGTGAATAAATGGCATGAAAAAGCATGAAATAAATAGCTTCTGAACAGTGAAGACAGTTAAATCAATATGTGGCATTATCATTTTTATTGTTACTATTTGTAAAAGTCAAATATTTATTGAGTTCCTGCTACAAACATTTATTATCCTCTACCTCATTCAGATAGCTCTATAACCACCCTATGAAGGAGGTTTTACTAGCTCGGGTTCTGTCCCCACAGATTTTAAGAAATTATCATCGTCTACCACAGCAGTGTTGTGGGAACCCCAAATGAGTAGATGACATCACCCCAGCTCGCAAAGAGTGGGTAAGATGTAGAAATTTGTCTCGAGCTCCTGACCTTAAGCAATCCACCCATCTCAGCCTCCCCGAGTGCTAGGATTATAGGCTTGAGCCACTGCACCTGGCCGTGAGATGTTCAAACGTGAAACATTGACGGAACACTATCCATTCTTTCTCATTTTATAGAATTTCCTCCAGTATCCAAATTGTACCAGGTTCTGTGCTAGATTCTGGGGGAGACAAGAGACCAAGGATGTTCCCACTGCTGGGCTCTGAGGTTGGTCTTGAAATACAACACAGATCATTTCATAAATGCTGAATCCCAGGTCACAACCCAGAGAGATGCCAAGAGGAGTGAGGTCAGCGGTGACTGTAGACATTTCACATAGGATGTAGGAGCAGCGCAGCTGGGCTTTAAGGAGAGAGGCTATGTTTTTAGGGATC
>NW_003858467.1:0-1156 GCF_000181295.1 Otolemur garnettii | reverse complement strand
TTGTATATAAAACCAGCACATTGTACCCCATGATTGCATTAATGTACACAGCTATGATTTAATAAAAAAAAAAAAAAAGCTTGAGGTTGCTGTGAGCTATGCCATGGCACTCTACCCAGGGCAGCAAAGTGAGACTCAGTACCCACAAAAAAATAAAAAAATATAAAAAAACCCACCAAAAAAAAGAATAAGAGAGAGAAAGGTATGACTTGAGACATAAATTTGAGAACTACTACTACTATATAGATAGTTCCTAAAGCCAGAGGAATGAAAGAAACTATCCCCAAAGGGAGTGAAAGTAGAAAAGAATAAACAAGACAACTGAGATCTAAAGTTAGGACACTGATACAAATACAATAATGGTAACACTGTTTAATGATTTAAGTAAAGCAGTAATAAAAACATTGTGAGAATAGAATAGAAAATAGGTACGTAGGCTCGGCGCCTGTAGCTCAACCGGCTAAGGCGCCAGCCACGTACACCTAAGGTGGTGGGTTCGAATCCCCAGCCCGGACCCACCAAAACAAGAATGACGGCTACAACCAAAAAAAAAAAAAAAAAAAATGGCCGGGCATTGTGACGGGCGCCTGTGGTCCCACCTACTTGGGAGGCGGAGGCAGGAGACTCGCTTGAGCTCAGGAGTTGGAGGTTGTTGTGAGCTGTAATGCCACGGCACTCTACCCAGGGGGACAGCTTGAGGCTCTGTCTCAAAAAAAAAAAAAAAAAGGAAAATAGGTACGTAAAAAGTGCTAAGTCTTGGGTGGTGCCTGTGGCTCAAAGAGTAGGGCGCCAGCCCCATATACCAAAGGTGGCAGGTTCAAACCTGGCCCTGGCCAAAAATAAAAAGTGCTAAGTCTTCATTAAGCAAAGCAAGAAATAAAGATTATAGAAGAACTGGCTCGGACAGGATGTGCTTGGCTTTCTCTTCTCTTCAAGTTCATTCACTTTAGTTATTGCGGGAGCCATTCCCATGCCCGACCCCGCGTAAACAACAATGACGGCTGCAACCAAAAAATAGCTGGGCGTTGTGGCGGGCGCCTGTGGTCCCAGCTACTTGGGACGCGGAGGCAGGAGACTCGCTTGAGCCCAGGAGTTGGAGGTTGCTGTGAGCTGTAAAGCCACGGCACTCTACCCAGGGGGACAGCTTGAGGCTCTG
>NW_003858466.1:0-1156 GCF_000181295.1 Otolemur garnettii | reverse complement strand
AAAAAAAAAAAAAAAAAGAAAGGCAAAAACAAATAAATAAAGCTTATAAAAATAAAATAAAATAAAATAAAATACCCTAGGCCAGGTGCAATGGCTCATGCCTGTAATCCTAGCACTCTGGGAGGCCAAGGCAGGTGGATTGCCCTGAGCTCACAGGTTTGAGACCAGCCTGAGCAAGAGCCAGACCCTGTATCTAAAAATAGCCAGGTGTGTGGTAGACACCTGTAGTCTCAGCTACTTGGGAGGCTGAGGCAAGAGAATCTCTTAAGCCTAAAAGTTTGAGGTTGCTATGAGCTATGAGAGTACAGTACTCTACAGAGTGTGACAAAGTGAGACTCTGTCTCAAAAATAATAAAAATTAAAAACTATTTATAATTGGGTCAAGTGAGGTAGCTCACACCTACAATCCTAGCACTGTGGGAGGCCGAGGTAGATAGACTGTCTGAGCTCAAGAGTTCGAGACCAGCTTGTGCTAAAGTGAGACTCTGTCTCTAAAAATAGCCAAGCCTTGTGGTGAGCGCCTATAGTCCCAGCTACTTGGGTGGCTGAGGCAAGAGGATTGCTTGAACCCAAGAGTTGGAGGTTGCTGAGAGCTATGATGCCACAACAATCTACTAAGGATGTCAAAGCAAGATTGTCTCAAAAACAACAACAACAAAAAATTTATAGCTTAATAGGCTCGGCACCTGTGGCTCAAGTGGCTAAGGCGCCAGCCACATACACCTAAGGTGGCGGGTTCGAATCCAGCCTGGGCCTACCAAAACAACAATGATAGCTGCAACCAAAAAATAGCTGGGTGCTATGGCGGATGCCTGTGGTCTCAGCTACTTGGGAGCCTGAGGCAGGAGACTTGCTTGAACCCAGGAGTTGGAGGTTGCTGTGAACTGTGATGCCACAGCACTCTATCCAGGAGGAAAGCTTGAGGCTCTGTCTCAAAAAAAAAAAAAAATTATAGCTTAATATTTAGAATTTTTCTTTTTTTCTTTTTTTTTTTAAATTGGACATTTTATTGCAGGTTTTTTGTTTGTTTGTTTGTTTTTTGGTCAGGGCTGGGTTTGAATCCACCACCTCCGGTATATGGGGCTGGTGCCCTACTCCTTTGAGCCACAGGCACCACCCATTCTTTTTTTTTTTCTTAATTTAAAAATTTTTTTTT
>NW_003858465.1:0-1156 GCF_000181295.1 Otolemur garnettii | reverse complement strand
TTGGGCAAGTAACAAACACTGAGCCCTTCAGATAGAGCTGTGAGGACTAGATGGAGTACAGCTGAAGATAGTAACTTTAGGGGAGGGTATAAGGAGTGTACTAAACACTCTCAAGTAAGGCAGGCTTTGAGAATAATCTTTCTGTCTTCCTAGGATTCTGAATCTTGGTAAATGAAAGATAAAATTTTAACCCATAGGTTTTTCCTCCTGGTTCTGTCACCCCAGTTACACAAGAATAGTGAAGGAAATTAGAAATTATTTTACTCCCAAAATTTGATGTATTGAACTGACTGGAATAGACCTGCATCATTGGCTACCTCTAAAGCTTTGAAGTTACTTAATTTGTCTCAGATACAGACCTACCTAGGAAAGCAATTGTCTTTCCTCCCTGTCTCCCCTTACCTCCATATCTATTGCAGGAGGGAAGATCAAGGATGCAACCAGACCTGGCCTAATCCATTTAATGAATAATGCCCATCTCTTAGGTTCACTTAATTTCCAAAGAGAATCATTCACAAGTCAATTTCCCCCCTACCATCCATTCATTCTCTATAGTATCTAGTCATCCTCTCTAGTAATAATTTCTTGCCCCTCAGTAGAATTACCTATTACCTAGTTCTTATTTCCTCTCTAAAATGAGGATATGCTTCTGGGCTGGGATATTGAGCAATTCCTCTGTGATCTCCCTGTGTGCATGGTAAATAAATTTGTGATCTCTTTCTTTCATTAATCTGCTTTATTGTGAGTTAATGTTTCAGTGAACTTTCTGAGGTCTGAGGGGAAATTTTCCCTTCTCTTCCACAAAGGAGAAAAAGCTATACTCCACAATATAATTTAGAGGTTTATTCTGAGCCAAATGTATAACCAGGGCCTGGGGGCCAAGTTCTCAAGCTGTCTTGAGAAAATGTGTCCGAGGTGACCAGATTATAGTTTGACTTTATGTATTCACAGGGATAGGAATTACAGGTAAAATGAGAAATCAAAACCAGTAATACATTAGTTTGGCCTGAAAAAGTGCGACATCTTGAAGCAGGGGGATAGAAATCTTAGATGGGTTTTAGGAAGTTTTTGTTTGGCAATTGGTTGAAAGAGTTAAGCTTTGTCTAAGACCTGGAGTTGGTAGGAAGGAAAGCTTGAGTTACAGCAGAGGTTGCTA
>NW_003858464.1:0-1156 GCF_000181295.1 Otolemur garnettii | reverse complement strand
CCAAAGGAAGCATATGGGTGAACTGATCATCTTCCTCCACTAGGTCAAGTCCTCCTAGGATAATGGGGTGGTCCTTGAATCCATCCTTGCATACAACAAACATTACTTCAATCATATATTGAACTCTTTGATCAACTTAAGACTCATGCAGAATGTTTTGAAGGCATTCAAATATAGCATTGATTCCTCTTGGTGACACTTGTGTTAATTTCAGGCCACATTCCCTGAGAAAACCAATAGCTACTTTGACACTATCATCTGTTGGTCTCTCCAGGAGCAAAGTGAGAATCTCTAAGCATAACACCTCGTGTGCCACACTGTGGTTAAGAAAATGTGCCACAAATTTGTAAGCAGTCAGGCAAAGTTGCTTCTCATTTCTTCGATATCCTTTTCAAAAATTAAGAATTTAACCTTCTGGGTGGTGCCTATAGCTCAAGGAGTAGGGCACCCGCCCCCATATGCTGGAGGTGGTGGGTTCAAACCCAGCCCCGGCCAAAAACCAAAAAAAAAAAAAAAAAAGAATTTAACCTTCTGAGGATTAATGGTCCAATTCCTGGACAGTTTACTTCTTCTGTCTGCAAATATCACCTAAAGCTCCACTGCGCCGCCCTTACACTGGATCTGCGTCACTTGATTTTTACAGTTCTTTTTCAAATTCTAGAGGATAACTTCATGTTGTGGAGCCCGGCTGCATTGATTGGCCCCACTTGGATGATCTCATTTTAAGAACCATAACTTGATCACATCAGCAAGTCCTCTTGTAGAAGGTACCATATTCACAGATTCAGGAGATGAGGGCAAGAACATATTTTTGTCTTTTCCAAATTCTAGAGGATATCTGCTTGTGGTGGAGCCCAGCTGCAATCTAGCAATGAAATCCCTCCAGCTGATGCTGAGTCCTCATAGCTCCTTTTCTCCCAAGGGTATATTTCTAAACAACTAAGCATAAAATGTAAATGTCTTACCATAAAAAAATAAGTAAATGAGGTGATTGTTATATTAATCAGTTTGATTTAAGCATTCCATATTGTATATCAAATCATGACATTGTACCCCATAAATGTATATAGTTATGATTTAATAAAACAATTTTATTTTATTTTATTTATTTATTTATTTTTTTTTTTTTTGAGACAGAGCCTCAAGCTGTCCCCCT
>NW_003858463.1:0-1156 GCF_000181295.1 Otolemur garnettii | reverse complement strand
CTGTGTGTTGGCCTGCCTATTAATTTGCTTCCGAAAGCTTAGGAACACAAGGAACTCTAAGATTCTGTCTTATACATACACACACACACAGTGCCCAAAAAAAAAAAAAAAAAAAAAAATATATATATATATATATACACACACACACACACACACACACACATTTTAAGAAAGGAAGAAACTGTATTAAAATTGTAGTACTCAAGGGCAGGGCACAGTGGCTTACCCCTGTAATCCTAGCACTTGAGAGGCCAAGGCAGGTGAATTGCGTGAGCTCATAGGTTCGAGACCAACCTGAGCCAGAGTGAGATCTCATCTCTAAAAATAGCCAGGCATTGTGGCGGGCACCTATAGTCCCAGCTACTTGGGACACTGAGGCAAGAGAATTGCTTAAGCCCAGGAGTTTGAGGTTGCTGTGAGCTATGATGCTACAGCACTCTACCAAGGGTGACAAAGTGAGACTGTCTGAAAAAAAAAAAAATTGTAATACTCAGAATATACCAATAACAAAAGATAAATACCAGTCACATTTGAGTACCTCTTGCAGTTGTAGAAGTCAAATGTGACTTGAGTATTATAATTTTAATACAGTTTTTCCCTTTCTTAGAATTTGTATACATTTTTTGGCACCCTCTCTCTCTATATATAAAATTATCTTGCTTTTCCTTTGATATCAATTTGCCAGGAAAAAAAGATCTTTCAGTATAACAGCAATGTGTAATTTGCTCAATATTTAATATTTATTAAAGTTTACTATGGATCAGGCCCTGCCTTCATTTTTCTAAGTATAGAAAATATGATAAGGCTTGGTGCTTGTGGCTCAAGCAGCTAAGGTGCCAGCTACATATACCCGAGCTGGCAGGTTCGAATCCAGCCTGGGCCTGCCAAACAACAATGACGGCTGCAACCAAAAAATAGCTGGGCGTTGTGGCGGTTGCCTGTGGCCCCAGCTACTTGGGAGGCTGAGGCAGGAGACTCGCTTGAGCCCAGGAGTTGGAGGTTGCTGCGAGCTGTGATGCCATAGCACTCTACCCAGGGGGACAGCTTGAGGCTCTGTCTCAAAAAAAAAACAAAAAAAGAAGATACAGTGATAAGATAAATAAGATCCTGTTCTCATAGAGTAATGAAACATAATTTTAAGATATGAGTGCTATTG
>NW_003858462.1:0-1156 GCF_000181295.1 Otolemur garnettii | reverse complement strand
TTCATTCACAGGAAGATCTCCGGATACAGGCCCAGCATCCTCCTTCCCTCACTTCCTTCAGTGGACAAAATCGCTTTGGGTCTGCCCTGTTGCTTCGGGTCTTCTCTCACTAATCAAATACTATCTTTTATCAGAGGTTCATGTAAGCCCCTGACTCCTTCCCTCAAGCCCACAGAGATGACCTCTGCCTGCTCACAGCATGTAGCTATGGGATCTTTTTTTACTCCCCTCCCTTTCTCCCTCCCTTTTCCCCTCACTTCCTTCCTTCCTTCCATCCTTCTTTCAGTTGTTTCTCTACATCTGCAGCTTGAATTGTGTCGTACCTCTTTCTATCACCTCTAATGGGAGGGGTACCTCGATGGGAGACTACTGGTAATATCTGTCACATTTAAAGTGTACATACCTGATGACCCAGCTATTCCTATGGATTCATATATCTAAATCGACATATATATACAAAAATATTATTTCAACACTAGTTATCAGAGCAAAAATCCGGAAGTAACCTAATTGTCCATTAGTATAGGTCTGTAACCTGCTATATATTAGCATGCAACAGAATACTCTAAAGCTGTAAAAGATAATAAGGAAATATACAGGGACTAATATATATATATATATATATTTTTTTTTTTAAATAAAAAACAAGCACCTGGTAGCTCAGTGGCTAGGGTGCCAGCCACATACACCAGAGCTGGCAGGTTTGAATCCAGCCTGGGCCTGCCAAACAACAATGACAACTACAACCAAAACATAGACAGGCATTGTGGTGGGTGCCTGTAGTCCCAGCTACTTGGGAGGCTGAGGCACGAGAATCCCTTAAACCCAAGAGTTGGAGGTTGCTGTGAGCTGTAATGCCACGGCCCTCTACCCAGGGGGACAGCTTGAGGCTCTGTCTCAAAAAAAAAAAAAAAAACAAAACCCACAAGATATAGAACATTATGTGTGGTATATCACCATACGTGTTACCTTATGAGCTTTTTTCTTCTTAGAAATCTCTTAGAACTAACACAAGAGACAGGTACCAGTTGGACCTGAGCTGGGAACTGTAGGCCAAGAGTCAGGGTGGGAAGGAGTTAGATCTTTAATCTATACCCTTTTTGCACTGTCTTAATTCTTTATAGTGTGCATGCGTTAACTTTAAACTTTTTAGGAA
>NW_003858461.1:0-1156 GCF_000181295.1 Otolemur garnettii | reverse complement strand
TTCCTAAAAAGTTTAAAGTTAACGCATGCACACTATAAAGAATTAAGACAGTGCAAAAAGGGTATAGATTAAAGATCTAACTCCTTCCCACCCTGACTCTTGGCCTACAGTTCCCAGCTCAGGTCCAACTGGTACCTGTCTCTTGTGTTAGTTCTAAGAGATTTCTAAGAAGAAAAAAGCTCATAAGGTAACACGTATGGTGATATACCACACATAATGTTCTATATCTTGTGGGTTTTGTTTTTTTTTTTTTTTTTGAGACAGAGCCTCAAGCTGTCCCCCTGGGTAGAGGGCCGTGGCATTACAGCTCACAGCAACCTCCAACTCTTGGGTTTAAGGGATTCTCGTGCCTCAGCCTCCCAAGTAGCTGGGACTACAGGCACCCACCACAATGCCTGTCTATGTTTTGGTTGTAGTTGTCATTGTTGTTTGGCAGGCCCAGGCTGGATTCAAACCTGCCAGCTCTGGTGTATGTGGCTGGCACCCTAGCCACTGAGCTACCAGGTGCTTGTTTTTTATTTAAAAAAAAAAATATATATATATATATATATTAGTCCCTGTATATTTCCTTATTATCTTTTACAGCTTTAGAGTATTCTGTTGCATGCTAATATATAGCAGGTTACAGACCTATACTAATGGACAATTAGGTTACTTCCGGATTTTTGCTCTGATAACTAGTGTTGAAATAATATTTTTGTATATATATGTCGATTTAGATATATGAATCCATAGGAATAGCTGGGTCATCAGGTATGTACACTTTAAATGTGACAGATATTACCAGTAGTCTCCCATCGAGGTACCCCTCCCATTAGAGGTGATAGAAAGAGGTACGACACAATTCAAGCTGCAGATGTAGAGAAACAACTGAAAGAAGGATGGAAGGAAGGAAGGAAGTGAGGGGAAAAGGGAGGGAGAGAGGGAGGGGAGTAAAAAAAGATCCCATAGCTACATGCTGTGAGCAGGCAGAGGTCATCTCTGTGGGCTTGAGGGAAGGAGTCAGGGGCTTACATGAACCTCTGATAAAAGATAGTATTTGATTAGTGAGAGAAGACCCGAAGCAACAGGGCAGACCCAAAGCGATTTTGTCCACTGAAGGAAGTGAGGGAAGGAGGATGCTGGGCCTGTATCCGGAGATCTTCCTGTGAATGAA
>NW_003858460.1:0-1156 GCF_000181295.1 Otolemur garnettii | reverse complement strand
CAGAGCCTCAAGCTGTCCCCCTGGGTAGAGTGCCGTGGCTTTACAGCTCACAGCAACCTCCAACTCCTGGGCTCAAGCGAGTCTCCTGCCTCCGCGTCCCAAGTAGCTGGGACCACAGGCGCCCGCCACAACGCCCAGCTATTTTTTGGTTGCAGCCGTCATTGTTGTTTACGCGGGGTCGGGCATGGGAATGGCTCCCGCAATAACTAAAGTGAATGAACTTGAAGAGAAGAGAAAGCCAAGCACATCCTGTCCGAGCCAGTTCTTCTATAATCTTTATTTCTTGCTTTGCTTAATGAAGACTTAGCACTTTTTATTTTTGGCCAGGGCCAGGTTTGAACCTGCCACCTTTGGTATATGGGGCTGGCGCCCTACTCTTTGAGCCACAGGCACCACCCAAGACTTAGCACTTTTTACGTACCTATTTTCCTTTTTTTTTTTTTTTTTGAGACAGAGCCTCAAGCTGTCCCCCTGGGTAGAGTGCCGTGGCATTACAGCTCACAACAACCTCCAACTCCTGAGCTCAAGCGAGTCTCCTGCCTCCGCCTCCCAAGTAGGTGGGACCACAGGCGCCCGTCACAATGCCCGGCCATTTTTTTTTTTTTTTTTTTTGGTTGTAGCCGTCATTCTTGTTTTGGTGGGTCCGGGCTGGGGATTCGAACCCACCACCTTAGGTGTACGTGGCTGGCGCCTTAGCCGGTTGAGCTACAGGCGCCGAGCCTACGTACCTATTTTCTATTCTATTCTCACAATGTTTTTATTACTGCTTTACTTAAATCATTAAACAGTGTTACCATTATTGTATTTGTATCAGTGTCCTAACTTTAGATCTCAGTTGTCTTGTTTATTCTTTTCTACTTTCACTCCCTTTGGGGATAGTTTCTTTCATTCCTCTGGCTTTAGGAACTATCTATATAGTAGTAGTAGTTCTCAAATTTATGTCTCAAGTCATACCTTTCTCTCTCTTATTCTTTTTTTTGGTGGGTTTTTTTATATTTTTTTATTTTTTTGTGGGTACTGAGTCTCACTTTGCTGCCCTGGGTAGAGTGCCATGGCATAGCTCACAGCAACCTCAAGCTTTTTTTTTTTTTTTATTAAATCATAGCTGTGTACATTAATGCAATCATGGGGTACAATGTGCTGGTTTTATATACAA
>NW_003858459.1:0-1156 GCF_000181295.1 Otolemur garnettii | reverse complement strand
AAAAAAAAAAAAAAAAAAAAGCAGGGCAGTGAAACACACAGACAAATTGTGTTTTAGGGCTCCCCCTAGCTCCCCAGTAACCAGCTGCTACAGTTAGCCAGGCAGGAACAAATGTGGTTTTGAGCTAGACTGGTACAGAGAGGATGAAGTAAAAGGGATTCAGTTGAGAACCAGAGAGAAGACAACGCTGGTGGGCCTGGGTACTCCTTTACAACAGAATAACAGCTAATAATGAGAATTCACACTTGCATAATCTCAGTCAAAAACCTACATATTCAAGTATAACAAGTTCATTGACCTCCTGCTGGAAATGAATCTGTCCATAAACGTGAATAATTTATGCTACATGGTAAAATTTCACTGGGGCTTTTGGGAAGAAGGAATCATCTGCACTTCAATACTGATGGAACAGAGTAAGTCAAGTCTGTTATCTGTTTTTTTTTAAAATAGCTTTTTTTTTTTTTATTAAATGATAGCTGTGTACTTTATCAGCCTGAAGAATCTCAAGGTTTACCTCAGGTAAAAGAAGAGAGGGTCAAAACGAGACCTTCTTAGCTGCATTCTACCAGGGAATCTGTCCTGGTGCACTGGAGGGAGTCAGACATGGACAGGTTACCTGAGAGAACTCCAAGACCACCAGCAGTCGGAAGGCAGTAAGCCGCAGGAGCAGACTGCCTTTCTAAAAATGTCAGCTCGGAAAAAATGATTATCAGTGTGATCTGAAAGAAAATGCAAAGTCTAATATTCCAATTAGTTCAAATTATTTTGCTTGGATCATTAAATTTTGTTTTGAAATTAAGGCATGACACAAGCCTGAGATGCATGAGCCTTGGTTAGGGTAGCTCAGTGGTTAGGGTACTGGCCACATGCTCTGTGGCTAGTGGGTTCGAACCCAGGCCTGCTAAACAACAACAATAACAGCCAGGCATTGTGGCAGGTGCTTGTAGTCCCAACTACTAGGGAGGCCGAGGCAAGAGAATTGCTTGAGCCCAGGAGTTTGAGGTTACTGTGAGCTATGCCATGGCACTCTACCCAGGGCAACAAAATGAGACTCTGTCTCAAAAAAAAAAAAAAAAAAAAAGCAGGGCAGTGAAACACACAGACAAATTGTGTTTTAGGGCTCCCCCTAGCTCCCCAGTAACCAGCTGCTACAGTT
>NW_003858458.1:0-1156 GCF_000181295.1 Otolemur garnettii | reverse complement strand
CAATAGCACTCATATCTTAAAATTATGTTTCATTACTCTATGAGAACAGGATCTTATTTATCTTATCACTGTATCTTCTTTTTTTGTTTTTTTTTTGAGACAGAGCCTCAAGCTGTCCCCCTGGGTAGAGTGCTATGGCATCACAGCTCGCAGCAACCTCCAACTCCTGGGCTCAAGCGAGTCTCCTGCCTCAGCCTCCCAAGTAGCTGGGGCCACAGGCAACCGCCACAACGCCCAGCTATTTTTTGGTTGCAGCCGTCATTGTTGTTTGGCAGGCCCAGGCTGGATTCGAACCTGCCAGCTCGGGTATATGTAGCTGGCACCTTAGCTGCTTGAGCCACAAGCACCAAGCCTTATCATATTTTCTATACTTAGAAAAATGAAGGCAGGGCCTGATCCATAGTAAACTTTAATAAATATTAAATATTGAGCAAATTACACATTGCTGTTATACTGAAAGATCTTTTTTTCCTGGCAAATTGATATCAAAGGAAAAGCAAGATAATTTTATATATAGAGAGAGAGGGTGCCAAAAAATGTATACAAATTCTAAGAAAGGGAAAAACTGTATTAAAATTATAATACTCAAGTCACATTTGACTTCTACAACTGCAAGAGGTACTCAAATGTGACTGGTATTTATCTTTTGTTATTGGTATATTCTGAGTATTACAATTTTTTTTTTTTTCAGACAGTCTCACTTTGTCACCCTTGGTAGAGTGCTGTAGCATCATAGCTCACAGCAACCTCAAACTCCTGGGCTTAAGCAATTCTCTTGCCTCAGTGTCCCAAGTAGCTGGGACTATAGGTGCCCGCCACAATGCCTGGCTATTTTTAGAGATGAGATCTCACTCTGGCTCAGGTTGGTCTCGAACCTATGAGCTCACGCAATTCACCTGCCTTGGCCTCTCAAGTGCTAGGATTACAGGGGTAAGCCACTGTGCCCTGCCCTTGAGTACTACAATTTTAATACAGTTTCTTCCTTTCTTAAAATGTGTGTGTGTGTGTGTGTGTGTGTGTATATATATATATATATATTTTTTTTTTTTTTTTTTTTTTTGGGCACTGTGTGTGTGTGTATGTATAAGACAGAATCTTAGAGTTCCTTGTGTTCCTAAGCTTTCGGAAGCAAATTAATAGGCAGGCCAACACACAG
>NW_003858457.1:0-1156 GCF_000181295.1 Otolemur garnettii | reverse complement strand
TAGCAACCTCTGCTGTAACTCAAGCTTTCCTTCCTACCAACTCCAGGTCTTAGACAAAGCTTAACTCTTTCAACCAATTGCCAAACAAAAACTTCCTAAAACCCATCTAAGATTTCTATCCCCCTGCTTCAAGATGTCGCACTTTTTCAGGCCAAACTAATGTATTACTGGTTTTGATTTCTCATTTTACCTGTAATTCCTATCCCTGTGAATACATAAAGTCAAACTATAATCTGGTCACCTCGGACACATTTTCTCAAGACAGCTTGAGAACTTGGCCCCCAGGCCCTGGTTATACATTTGGCTCAGAATAAACCTCTAAATTATATTGTGGAGTATAGCTTTTTCTCCTTTGTGGAAGAGAAGGGAAAATTTCCCCTCAGACCTCAGAAAGTTCACTGAAACATTAACTCACAATAAAGCAGATTAATGAAAGAAAGAGATCACAAATTTATTTACCATGCACACAGGGAGATCACAGAGGAATTGCTCAATATCCCAGCCCAGAAGCATATCCTCATTTTAGAGAGGAAATAAGAACTAGGTAATAGGTAATTCTACTGAGGGGCAAGAAATTATTACTAGAGAGGATGACTAGATACTATAGAGAATGAATGGATGGTAGGGGGGAAATTGACTTGTGAATGATTCTCTTTGGAAATTAAGTGAACCTAAGAGATGGGCATTATTCATTAAATGGATTAGGCCAGGTCTGGTTGCATCCTTGATCTTCCCTCCTGCAATAGATATGGAGGTAAGGGGAGACAGGGAGGAAAGACAATTGCTTTCCTAGGTAGGTCTGTATCTGAGACAAATTAAGTAACTTCAAAGCTTTAGAGGTAGCCAATGATGCAGGTCTATTCCAGTCAGTTCAATACATCAAATTTTGGGAGTAAAATAATTTCTAATTTCCTTCACTATTCTTGTGTAACTGGGGTGACAGAACCAGGAGGAAAAACCTATGGGTTAAAATTTTATCTTTCATTTACCAAGATTCAGAATCCTAGGAAGACAGAAAGATTATTCTCAAAGCCTGCCTTACTTGAGAGTGTTTAGTACACTCCTTATACCCTCCCCTAAAGTTACTATCTTCAGCTGTACTCCATCTAGTCCTCACAGCTCTATCTGAAGGGCTCAGTGTTTGTTACTTGCCCAA
>NW_003858456.1:0-1157 GCF_000181295.1 Otolemur garnettii | reverse complement strand
TTAAGTCAATTATCTCAATAATGTATGGTCCCCTTTTTTTGGAGATAGGATCTTACTCGGTCATTTGAGCTAGTGTAGTGGCATTACCATAGCTTACCATAACCTCAAACTCCTGGGCTCAAGTTTTCCTTCTCTAGAGTAGCTCGGACTATAGGCATGTGGCACCATGTGCAGCTAATTTTTCTATTAAAAAAAAAAATTAAAAATAAAAAAAAGGCTCAGCGCCTGTGGCTCAAGTGGCTAAGGAGCCAGCTACATACACCTAAGGTGGCGGGTTCAAATCCAGCCCGGGCCCGCCAAACAAGGATGGCTGCAACCAAAAAATAGCCAGGAGCTGTGGCAGGTGCCTGTGGTCCCAGCTACTTGGGAGGCAGAGGCAGGAGACTCGCTTGAGCCCAGGAGTTGGAGGTTGCTGTGAGCTGTGATGCCAGAGCACTCTAACCAGGGGGACAGCTTGAGGCTCTGTCTCAAAAAAAAAAAAAAAGAAAAGAAAGAAAAGAAAAATTATTAGTGATAAAATTGGAAATGTTTTACTAAGTACAGGAAGTGTACGTTTTTAAAATACTTGAACCACAAATGTAGCCAAAATAGCTATTTGAAAGAGAAGATGGGATTGGGTATGGTGGCTTATGCCTATAATCCTAGCACTCTAGGAGGCTGAGATGAAGAATTGCTTGAGCTCAGGAGTCAAGAGTTTGAGACCAGCTTGGGTAAGAACTAGACCTCATCTCTACTAAAAATAGAAAAATAAGCCAAGTGTGGTGGTGGGCACCTGTAGTCCCAGCTACCTGGGAGGCTGAGGCAGGAGGATCACTGGAGCCTAGGAGTTTGAGGTTGCTGTGAGCTAGGCTGAGACAATGGCACTCAACTACCCTGAACAACAAAGCAAAATCCTATCTTTAAAAAAAAAAAATGAAGATTACAATGTGTAAGGTTTTTCAGCATTGTAATTAGTTACCTTCCTCATAATTGGTAGAAAAGAAGAAGTTTTTGCAATCATAATTAAGATACAATCAATTACTCTAAACTTCATCAAAGAAATTTTAGGACAAAAAGGGAATCTCACACCTATGGTTCATCTTATAAAGGTACATGTGAATCTTTCTAAATGTAGAATATAAATGTCTTAACACAATAACTAAGAAAATGACATGAAG
>NW_003858455.1:0-1157 GCF_000181295.1 Otolemur garnettii | reverse complement strand
ATCACTCAGTAACCCAGATTTCGTCAGTTAGACCAGCAGGGACCCTCCTTTCTCCAGCTCCTTCCGAGCTCTTCAGGGACGGTCACTGAGGACAAGCCTGTCCCTGGTAAGAAGTCCACTGAAGTCAGAACACTATGCTTTAACCCCCAAGACTGCTCTTCCTCACCTCACCCTGCACGGTCTCCCCACACATTCTCAGCTCCTGTCCTTAGCTCCCGTGGCAGTGAAACTGGCGAGGCCCTTTCTCTTATCTCCCCACACACATTACTGCTATGATTCATTTAATATTATCTGGTGAGGATTCCCAAATGGACAGCTTCTCCCAAGACCTCTCGTAAACCCCTAATTTGTATTCTATTTTTTTTTTTTTGATGTGTAACAGTCATCTCAGGCTCACTGTCTCCTCAAACCTACCTACTGTCCATGTTCTCCAGTATCTGTGAACTTCCTCCATTAAAATTTTTTTTATTTTAAAAGGATATTTCTTTCTTTCTTTCTTTTTAATTAAATCACTGCTGTGTACATTAATGCAATCATGGGGTACAATGTGCTGGTTTTACATACAATTTGAAATGCTTTCATCACACTGGTCAACACAGCCTTCACCGCATTTTCTTAGTTACTGTGTTAAGACATTTATGCTCTTTGAAGTTATCCGTCACTCCCCTCAGAATTATCTCACATCTTGCCTTAGCAAATTCTACTGGTTCTACCTTGGAAATATACCTAGGATCTTACCTCATCTTCCTGCCTTTGTTACCTTCACCCTTTACCAAGCCATTACTATGTGTCAATGAAGTGATTGCCAGAGCTTCCTAGCTGGCGTCCCTACTTCTACACCTGTCCATGCACCCTCCAGTCTAGTCTCATACGTCAACCAGACCATCAATTCTTTATCAAAACTTTCCATGGAGTTTCTGCCTCATCTGAGGCCAGCCCTGGTCTGTAGGAAGCCCCCAGGCTCCCTGCTCCCTGCACCACTCCCTCTCTCACTCTTTCTCCTGCTCTTCTGTCTCTGCCTTGCTCTTTTCCAGGCTTTGTTGGGGGGCGTGAACATCCAGCCAGGTCTCTGTTGCAATAGTATATTCTCAGTAAGCTCTTCACTGACTATGCTTTAAAAAGTCACACTCATCCCTCTCCCTAAACTAGCCTCTATT
>NW_003858454.1:0-1157 GCF_000181295.1 Otolemur garnettii | reverse complement strand
AGCATGTGGGGTCAGGTGTGAATTTGTGTTTTCTTAATAGAGTTGAACTTCCAAGGCAAACTGTGTAGTTCCTCACCTTCTCTTCAGCAGGCAGGTACAGGACTGAAGGCCTTTCCTTCTGGGGACAGCCATAATTTCTGGAAAAGTTTGATTATGGCCTTGAGTTTCCAAAGTAAAGTTCAAGTTGTAGTTGAGCCCTTTACCCGCTACCCACTGAGCCACAGGCCTCCCAGAGTGCTAGGGTTACAAGGGAGAGCCACTGTGCCTTGCCTTAAGTTACATTGTATTCATTTCCAAAGTAAAGTTCAAGTTGTAGTTGAGCCCTTCACCCAGCAGTGTGCATAACACCCTCACATTGTGCACATTAGATGAGATCCTGCCCGTCATCCTCCTCCTTCCCAGAAGTGTTCTTTTTTCACTTAGTAATATGTTACTTTTTTTATGTAAATGTATATAGATTGACCTTATCCTTTTTAATGGTTGTGTTCAGTTCCATTGCATGCATGTTCTTTAATTTAACCATTCTCATAATGATGGGTAAATAGGTTCTTTTATTTTATTTATTATTTTCTTTTTAGAGACAGAGTCTCACTTTATCACCCTCGGTAGAGTGCCGTGGCGTCATAGCTCACAGCAATCTCCAACTCTTGGGCTTAGGTGATTCTCTTGCCTCAGCCTCCTGAGTAGCTGGGACTACAGGCACTCCCCACAACGTCCAGCTATTTTTTTGTTGCAGTTTGGCCTGGGCTGGGTTTGAATCTGCCACCCTCGGTATGTGGGGCCAGTGCCCTACCCACTGAGCCACAGGCGCCACCCTGTATCTATGCTTTGAGTTCCTTTGTCACAAACCACAATCTAACTTAGGAGTGTATTCATGACAGCCAAGGTTCAGCCAGTCACAGCCAGTCAGCTGATCAGATCATGCCAAATAAGCCCATGCCACCTAAGTGCAGCCAAACCGGTGATTTTCTGCTTTGCTTCCAGAAAAGCTTGCTGGCCTATAAACGCTTGCTGCTTATACTACTGGGTGGAGCAGTCTTTACCTCTTCTGGTTCTGAGTGTTGCCCAAGTCATGAATCATTTTTTGCTCAAATAAACTGTAATAAATTTAATTTGTCTAAAGTTTTTTTTTTTTTTTTTTTTTTGAGACAGATTCG
>NW_003858453.1:0-1157 GCF_000181295.1 Otolemur garnettii | reverse complement strand
CTTCATGTCATTTTCTTAGTTATTGTGTTAAGACATTTATATTCTACATTTAGAAAGATTCACATGTACCTTTATAAGATGAACCATAGGTGTGAGATTCCCTTTTTGTCCTAAAATTTCTTTGATGAAGTTTAGAGTAATTGATTGTATCTTAATTATGATTGCAAAAACTTCTTCTTTTCTACCAATTATGAGGAAGGTAACTAATTACAATGCTGAAAAACCTTACACATTGTAATCTTCATTTTTTTTTTTTAAAGATAGGATTTTGCTTTGTTGTTCAGGGTAGTTGAGTGCCATTGTCTCAGCCTAGCTCACAGCAACCTCAAACTCCTAGGCTCCAGTGATCCTCCTGCCTCAGCCTCCCAGGTAGCTGGGACTACAGGTGCCCACCACCACACTTGGCTTATTTTTCTATTTTTAGTAGAGATGAGGTCTAGTTCTTACCCAAGCTGGTCTCAAACTCTTGACTCCTGAGCTCAAGCAATTCTTCATCTCAGCCTCCTAGAGTGCTAGGATTATAGGCATAAGCCACCATACCCAATCCCATCTTCTCTTTCAAATAGCTATTTTGGCTACATTTGTGGTTCAAGTATTTTAAAAACGTACACTTCCTGTACTTAGTAAAACATTTCCAATTTTATCACTAATAATTTTTCTTTTCTTTCTTTTCTTTTTTTTTTTTTTTGAGACAGAGCCTCAAGCTGTCCCCCTGGTTAGAGTGCTCTGGCATCACAGCTCACAGCAACCTCCAACTCCTGGGCTCAAGCGAGTCTCCTGCCTCTGCCTCCCAAGTAGCTGGGACCACAGGCACCTGCCACAGCTCCTGGCTATTTTTTGGTTGCAGCCATCCTTGTTTGGCGGGCCCGGGCTGGATTTGAACCCGCCACCTTAGGTGTATGTAGCTGGCTCCTTAGCCACTTGAGCCACAGGCGCTGAGCCTTTTTTTTATTTTTAATTTTTTTTTTTAATAGAAAAATTAGCTGCACATGGTGCCACATGCCTATAGTCCGAGCTACTCTAGAGAAGGAAAACTTGAGCCCAGGAGTTTGAGGTTATGGTAAGCTATGGTAATGCCACTACACTAGCTCAAATGACCGAGTAAGATCCTATCTCCAAAAAAAGGGGACCATACATTATTGAGATAATTGACTTAA
>NW_003858452.1:0-1157 GCF_000181295.1 Otolemur garnettii | reverse complement strand
ATGTCCAGTTAGCCTTAGGGAGCCAGTGAAGGTTTTAAAGATGGGGAGTGGCAAAACCAGAGCTCACTCCTAGAGATGACTTGGCTGGCTGTACTTCTCTGTAAAGTGGGGGGGATAATGAGAGTGCCTCCTGCACGTGGCTACTGTGAGGATGGCCTTACTTAAGTGTTAGATGCTGTAAGTGTTATTCTTGCCTAAAAAGGAAAAGGCCAGGGCGGGTGGGATGCACGGAGTGTGCTCGGGCCCAGGGATCCTGGCCCTTGGGCAGCCTCTTAACACCTGTCTTCCTCCAACTCCCACAGACAACGGCCCCGTGGGGAAGCCTGTCCCTGAACCCCTCACTGTGGCCAGAGAAGTGAGAAGGGCTGGTTCATTAGGCCTAAGTCACATGTCCATCCCTGAAGTTGCCCATGATCCCAGGCCTCAGAGTTGGAAAGGGAAGGTCCTCAGAGGGACATTCAAGGCATGACCTTCCAGGAGAGGGCAGGGCAATGCTGATGGGCAGAAACAAGGGGTGACAAGCACAGCCTTGAAGACCAAGTGAGGTTTCAGTGCATAGAGAAGTAAGGAGAGCGCTTCAGGCACAGGCACCAGCCCATGCACAGGCCTGCAGGTGGGATAGAACCGTGTGTGCATGTAGCAGCTGGCCTATGGTGTGGCCTACACTAGGAAGGGAAAGCTGTAACCAGGAAGGGCTGGGTCATAGAGGCCTAAATGTTGGGCTAGAAGTTTATGTCTTCAGTCTTCGGGCATCAGGGAGCTCTTGAGGGCTCTGGAGGAGAAGAGCGTGATGAGGCCTGGGTCCCCTCAAGTGCCCTGGCCCTCCCTGGGACACTGATTTCAGTATTTGCGGAGAGCTCTGGGTGAGAATGATGAACTCTCTGTGCCTCACTCTTCCCAACCAGCAGTGCCTCCCAGCCATCTCACACACAGATCCCTCCGCCCTGCTCTCCTCTCAGGCTGGGGTAGCCGCCCCACCCTCTGAAGACTTGTCATCCCTTCAGGTCCACCATTTGCTTCAGGCATTGGATGGCAAGAGGAGGGGGCCCCAGCTTAGTCCTCCCACAGGGGTCCCCTAGCTCACACTGATCCCAGCTAGAGCAAGGGAGCTGGACCTCAACAAGTGGTGAACCTGGACCGGGAGACCACAGCTGCAT
>NW_003858451.1:0-1157 GCF_000181295.1 Otolemur garnettii | reverse complement strand
AGTAAAATAATGGACCATAACACAATCTGTATCAAAACTTTCATAGTGACCTACGTTCTGTTTGTAAGAGTATCTGAGAGGGAATACTTGAGTCATCAGAAACTCTTAACATTATTCAAAAGATGACGAAAGTTCTGGTCTGTATGTCTGTGTGTCAATATATGTCGGGTATGTGAACATCTTTGATATGGCTATGTGAGACCTAGGCAGACCAGGAAAGACATTAGAGATGGTACCTATGTTGTGGTTTCAGAACTCTTTTCAGTAATTGAAATTCTTAATGTTAAAGTCATTTATAAGACAAAATATTGAAACATTAATTATTAAATATAAGTTGAAATTTGTATACCTTGACTTCTTATTTGTATGTGATATACTAAACTAAGTAATTGGCCTAGAAAGAATCAAAGATTTTATGCATTATCAAGATATCATCACTGTTGTCTTTATTAGGATTTTGACTAACTATATCTGGCAAACTTTCCAAAATCAATCGTGTCCTCCTCTCTGTCTCTTTTTGTGATGTGTGATGTCCCACGCATTGGCAGGTGTGACCTTAACGGTTCACTTCTAAGGCCAAGTGACGAGTTTATCAGTTTTTTTAAGGGTTGTTTTTTTTTCTTTTAGGAATTCCAAATAGATTGCACTTGAACTGTCATTGCTGAAAAACCAGTTTTGAACATTCTCATCACTTGTGCTTGTCTGGTATGTAGATCTTAGAATGGTTCCTGGAGCTAGAATGTCCCTTGTGCACATTTTACTGTGTGTGTCATATTACAACACTTGCAAAGCTCGAATCAGTGGTTTCTATTAGATTCTAAACCAGGGCTGGCTGAGGCTTTGCTATCCATCTCATGTCTCCCCTACTTCTGTTACCCTTCCCCAGTTTCAGGATAAAAGACATGATGATTTCTCCCAGAATCTAGAGTAAATCTAAAGAGGGAAAAGGACTTCCATTTTTTCTTTTGCCTTTCTCTTGGCTCTGGTAGGAGAAAAGAAAATTACAAGAGTCTATATGACTACTTATAAAAGTTATTTCATTTTGTCTCCCTGAATTTATAGCCTTAGTCTTGAGCTATTTATAAAGATGCTGTAACTCTTGAAGGTGAGTTGAGGCAGAACAGTTAGAAAGATGGAATTCTGGACACAAAGTAGCA
>NW_003858450.1:0-1157 GCF_000181295.1 Otolemur garnettii | reverse complement strand
TCCCAAGTAGCTGAGACTATAGGTGCCTGCCACAGTGCCCAGCTATTTTTTGTTGCAGTTGTCATTGTTGTTTAGCTGGCCCAGGCTGGATTCAAACCCACCAGCCTCAGTGGCTGTAACCACTGTACTACAAGCACCGAGCCTAGATACTGGCTTTCTCCTGGGCAGTGGGCAGATGGACCTTCTGGGTGGCAACAGGCATGTGCCTGGCAGGTGATCTCCATCAATCTACTTAAGTGAACAGAGATCCAAAATCCAGCAGAACATGATAATGGTTTCGGCATTTTACAGTTAAAGTCATAAGCACCATGTCAGCCAAGGCATGGATTGGCCAATGTCATAAAGACACAGATTGTGTTCCAGCTTTGGAACAGTGAGTTTTCAGGTATGGAGCACTTGTAGGACATTTGAAACCTGTTGGGTTTAACATCTCTGCCTTTTTTGGGAAGCTCAGGGATGCAGTTTAGATAAAAGAAACATCCAGGAGTTTCTTCTTGTAGGTAGCCTCTTATGATTAATGTCGTGAAATTCCTTATGCCCTCGGGCCAGTTCCTTTGATTCCTGGCTGGAGCTGAAGGTCATCCAAATGAGAACAGTGTTTAGAGAGAGCATGCTCTATATCTTTAGGAGAGTCAGGTCCACCACCAAGACATCTCTAGCACCCCCACTTGCTTGCATGTGGCAGAGATTTACAGGCACACAGAGGGTGAGCTGGGGGTGGGGAGGAAAGGGAAGGAGAGTCCTGATGGGAGGGTGCCAACTCCTTGGAGAAGCTGGAAGTGGGCTGACCACAGAGGGCCATTCTGTGTGCTGGGTGAGGGGGTCATTTGGCTCTCCTTCTCCTACTAGCTCTAAGTTGGAAGCTGTAACAAAAAAGACAGAAAGCTGCAGTGGCGACTCAGTGCCCATAGCACGGTGGTTATGGCACCAGTTACATATACCAAGGTTGGTGGGTTAGAACCCAGCCTGGGCCAGCTAAGTGACAATGACAACTGCAACAAAAAAATAGCCAGGTGTTATGGCGGATGCCTGTAGTCCCAGCTACTTGGAAGGCTGAGGCAAGACCATCGCTTGAGCCCAAGAGCTTGAGGTTGCTGTGAGCTGTGATGCCACAGCACTCTACTGATGGCGACATAGTAAATTGGAAGGAAGGAAGG
>NW_003858449.1:0-1157 GCF_000181295.1 Otolemur garnettii | reverse complement strand
ACCAAGTCTGCCCTGCCCCAGGCCTCCCTCCCCTGGGACACTCACTATTTGGCAGAATCATTGAGCTGATACTCCCGAGACCGGTTGAAGCACTCTTGAATTCCTGAGTCACCCCAGAGCCGCATCATGGCAGACAGCAGCTCTGCAGAGAAGGGCTCGGTGTCTTCCATCCGGCTCACCACATCACACACCATCTTGGCGTCGGCCTGTGAGGAGACATGGGTGGTGGGCTGTGAAACCTCGGTGGGACTGAAGACCCCTGGCATGCCAAGGGCTCAACCCCATGTTGCGACTGTGGTAAGTAAGGGCCCTGCTAGGGCAGTAGCATGGCAGCTCCGCCCACAGCCTGCTCAGGAGAAGGGGCCACTCTGAGCACACCTCTGCCTCGGGACACATGCACGCTGGGCTTCCTAGGGCCTTCAGAGCATTCTATCACATTGGAGTCACAAGGCACGGCCCACAGAGCATGGAGTATCCTGGGGCAGGATGAGAGCAGACTGGGCTGTTCTCCGCCCTCCAACTTGAGGCTCTGCATTCACCTGCTTTTAAAGTGGGGTTTTGTACAGTATTTTTTTTGGGGGGGGGAGAATTTTAAAACTCAGTGTTCTTGGCTAGAGTTGTAATTTCCTATGCTTCCTCCCTAAGGTGGAGACAGTGATTAGAACCAGACTCTATGAGAGAGCAGCCATTTCGGTGGAGTTGAGGTTAGCTGAGGCACAGTGGAGCTGCACCATAGGGTGGGCCACGGGGCTGGTTGCTAGTGCAGATCGTGAGAATTCCTCACGCCAACATGAAATCTCAAGAAGCAACATTCTTGGATTGTCCAATGATAAAACTTGGTTTCGTTGACTTGTATTTATGTTTCTGACCTGTGGCCTACCTTTCTCTGGGTGCAGGCGAAGCCCAGATCAGGTGAAATAAGGGAAGGGTGAAGGGGCAATAATGACATCTGGGTTCTCTCCTTCTCTGCCTCCTTCCCCCCTCATCTGAGTGGGTGTAGCTGAATTTGCTCAAGGCATACACGTGTAGGCTGAGACTCAGTCGGAATGACAGAGAAGGTTCTGCGTAATTAACACGTTTCTTCCCCCTTGTACTTACAGTGGATACCAAACAGGGGTCACCTGTTTTCAAAGACTACAATCAAAAATTTATAACAC
>NW_003858448.1:0-1157 GCF_000181295.1 Otolemur garnettii | reverse complement strand
TGTTGTTGTTGTTGTTGTTATTCTGCCTCCCCTTGTTCTCAGATTTCACAACCCTGTCCTTGGTAGGGGATTGACAGAGGTGAATTTCGTGTCTCCACAACTTTTCAAGTGCTTCTTGGATTTCAAATCTTTACTTAGAGGAACACTTCATGTTAGCATGTCAGTCATGCTTTAACTTTAATTATTCCATCTGGCTGTTTTTACACTTTTGATACAAAGGAAGTCAGAGGATCCAATTAGCAGACTGTGTTTGTGTGAGGGGATATCCTTATTAGTAAAATAATTAATCATTCCCTTATGAATATTTGGTCGACACAGTCTTCTTACCATGATCCTAAAATGTTAATAGTGCAAAATAGTGCTTTCGTACTATTGAATATATTACGCAGAAGTAATCAACACCTGGAATTGTCTGTACCTTATTTCCATGGAAATTCAAAGTTTTTGACTATGTATCTGTCTGGGGATACATGTTGTTGAGTATTAGCTTTTGTGTCGTAAAATTTTACATTTATCATACCGTGACATTTTTATTTGTTCAACATTACATTTTTTGGATCTGTGGAGAATGACCCTAGTGTCCTTGTTTAATTTAAGCTGTCTACACCATTCCAACATATGTGAACCACACTTAACTGAACACTCTGAAGGCAGGTTAAAAACGGGGGCAAATGTCAGCAAAAGAGACTGGGGATCCCTAGGAGCTTTTGTATACAGTGAGTTGTAAACATTAAAACTTACTGCACTGAGCATTAAAATCAAAAGAATTATAATACAAAACCCAGATTATTTTATTTATTCCATAAAAAAGCACATTGCACTGGGACTGACACTGTGTGAAACGTTTCTGGAATCATTCGTGTGTTTCAGAAGTGCATTTATTATGCAAGATGGCCTGTGAGTCATCTTCTGTTTATTCATGTGGCCCTAGAAATTATCTTCCCCACAGTATTCACTGTGGTCCCTCTCCAGGGCCATTAGGATGATTAAACAGTCCTTAAATTGGTAATATCGTAGTATCTCAGGTATCACATAAGGCTTTCATAATCTGACTTTTTCTCAACTCTCCACTTTAGCCCTTTCCTGAACTACCTCTGGGAGTGCCCTCTGAGCCAATCCCTCTATTTTGGACCAATGCAAACCCTCTTTCAAGCTTC
>NW_003858447.1:0-1157 GCF_000181295.1 Otolemur garnettii | reverse complement strand
CAGCTCACAGCAACCCCCAACTCCTGGGCTCAAGTGAGTCTCCTGCCTCAGCCTCCCAAGTAGCTGGGACCACAGGCGCCCACCACAACGCCTGGCTATTTTTTTGGTTGCAGCCGTCATTGTTTGGCAGGCCCGGATTCAAACCCACCACCTTAGGTGTATGTGGCTGGCGCCTTAGCCACTTGATTCATAGGCACCGAGCCCAGCTATTATTTTTTTAGGACAGGGTCTCACTCTAGCTCAGGTCTTGAACTCGTAAGCTCGGATGATCTGCCCTCCTCAGCCTCCTAGAGTGCTGGGATTACATTTTGAGCCACCAGGCCTGGGCTTTTTTTTTTTTTCACAGTTTTTTTGAGGTATTAGTGACAAAAATTCTGTATATTCATACCCAATGTGATGTTTTAATACATGTATACATTGTGAAATGATTCCAGCACATTGTAGAAAACCACAGTGAAGGTGTCTTCTTCTCATTTAGACTTGTAGCTCTGCCTTTGAAGGCAGGAACCATCTTACTCGACTTTGTATCCCAGTGACATGCAGAGCTCTAGATATCATGAATGCTGGACAAATTAATGAATGATATTGGATGGCAGAAGATACTTGATTAGTATTAACTGCTATTATTATTAGGAAATTTAAAAGATGTGCCATAAAACTATTTTTATTAACCCATGATTTCAGATTTATCTCGTAATAACTTTTCTTTAGTTACTATGATTTTCTCCAAATAAAATAGCTTATTATTTTTGACCATAAATGATAAATGCCTTTGTAGAAAACTGAAAGGAAATAAAGTAAAAGGAACCTTCACTCCTCAGAAATAGCTACTGTTATAAAGTACTTTTAAATATGTAAGCACAAATGTGTGCTACTTAATTTCATGTTTAAAGTTTCATCTGTAAAAGAATTTTGTTTTAACAAATAGCAATAAGAGCTGTGCACGCTGGCGTACACCTAACCTTCTGGGAGGCCGAGATGGGTGGATTGCCTGAGCTCAAGAGTTTGAGACCAGTCTGAGCAAGAGCAAGACCCTGTCTCTACTAAAAATAGAAAAAAGTAGTCAGGTGTGGTGGTGAGCGCCTATAGTCCCAGCTACTCAGGAGGCTGAGGCAAGATAATCATTTGAGCCTAAGAGTTTGAGGTCGCTATGTACT
>NW_003858446.1:0-1157 GCF_000181295.1 Otolemur garnettii | reverse complement strand
ATTATATGATTCTCTTTATATTTATGTTTCTTTGCAGCCGTCATTGTTGCTTGGCGGGCCTGGGCTGGATTTGAACCCGCCACCTTAGGTGTATATGGCTGGCGCCTTAGCCGCATGAGCCACAGGCACGGAGCCTCCTTTCCTTTCTCAAAACTAAGACCAGTTATTTTCTCTCTGCAAGTTCATCTCTGCTGGGTCCTGTCCTTGCTGCCTGTCCAGCCCTGAGCTGATTTCCCTGTTGATATTGGGGTTCTTGGGTTGCTTCAAAACGCTGTCTTCTATGTAAAACCCCATTTCAGATGATGAGTGTCATGTCTCTTTCCCTGTCCAAGGGTCTCTGTCAGTCGGGCTCTGGCTAGTTGGGAAAGGGAATTTAAGGGTAGAGTCCAGTTACACCACTGTTATACCTCACAGTAGCCAGGCTTTTCCGTAGGGAGTGTAGATATTTTTTATAGTACTATGTTTTAAGGGCTTTAAAAATATTAACTCATTTATCCATAACAGTCCTATAAGACAGATGGTCTCATCCCCTATTTTATAGATTAGAACCTTAAATTCCATGGCATTTTTCTGGAGCTGATTTCTTTCATTATCATGAAGGGCATTATGATGATCATTATTTAGAAAACAAGTGATATTGTATGGAGTGAACACAAAATTTCAGTTAAGATTTTCATGTGAGTCTTGAAATAAATTTAATACTTGGGGTGGGCTGAAGCAGGCAGATTTTTTGAATATATAGATTCAATCTCCTCTACCATTAGAGGTTATTTCAGTGGAAAGGTTTGAGACCTGGTTATCAGGAAATTATTTAGTAAAGCATTTTTGAATTAATACAGTCCAGTAGCAATTTTCTTGAGTATACTTATATAGCTTTCTTATCTCAATTTTATCTTTGACCATGAAAATTTAATGCAGTGCCTAACATAAAACAAACACTTTTTACTGAGTTGACAAATATGTGTTTGCTAATAAATAAATAAGAGACCAGTATAGCATTTGCCAACTCACAGAGATAAATGATTACCCTCACACTCATGTGTGAAACATTTATTTATTTATTGGTTGATTAAGGGAGATAACCAATGGCCAGTAGGGCACTGGCCACATACACTGAAGCTGACGGGTTCGAGCCCAGCCCAGGCCTGCTAAACAAC
>NW_003858445.1:0-1157 GCF_000181295.1 Otolemur garnettii | reverse complement strand
GCCGTGATATCATCATAATTCACAGCAACCTCAGAGTCTTGGCTTCAGCAATCCTCTTGTCTCGCCTCTCAAGTAGCTGGGACTACAGGAGCCTACCATGATACCTGGCTTTTTTTTTTTTTCTATTTTTAGTAGTCTTGCTCTTGTTCAGGCTCGTCTCGAGCTTGTAAGCTCAAGCAATCCAGCTGCCTTGGCCTCCCGAAGTGCAAGAATTACAGGCGTGAGCCACTGTGCCCAGCCCAGTAATACATTTTTTAAATATACTTGCTACATGCCAAGCAAATGTGTAGTGGTACTACATGTTTAAGATGTTAACCTAGTAATCTATGTTGATTAGCAATTTGAAAGTCTAGAAAAATTTCTTTAATGAAATGTACCAGAGAATTTATTTCTATCCAATTTCAATATTCTAATATTTATTAACTTTATACTGAAGCGTCATCTCTGATAGTGAGACATTTTCATTATTTCTATAACAATTTAGATTTATATTTTTATCCTTAATATTTATATTTTATCCTTAGAATTATCTAGTACATAAAGGTATTTATATACATCATTATGAAGTTTTATATAATATAGTAAGAAGCATTTAATCCAAGATAAACTTGACATTTCTACTGACGACTTAAATAAGTTAACATTATGTATACAAAAGTAACAATGGAGAAAACTACCACTGAATACCTTATTTTGCTTTGTTTTGTCTTAGTTCTTTCTATGACTTTATTTTATTAGATTATAACTGTGTATACTACTGCAGTTATGGGGTACAATGTACTGACTCTATATACAATCTAGAATGTTCACATCAAATTGGTCAACATATCCTTCACCACAATTATTTTTTGTTTTCTACCATGTTGAAAAAAGTATTTTAAAATTTCATCACTTGGAAGAGTAAATTTACTTCTTTACTAAAAATTCCTGCTTTTTTTTGTATTTTTAAAATATACCTTAGATTTTCTTTGCAGGTGTTTTTCAGAGTCACTGAATAATATATTTTGACTATGATTACAGTGAATTAGGTGCTGTGTTTTGTGATACTGTACAGACTTCCTGAAAAATGCTTCATCATAAGGTAAGGGCAGTAGTAGGAGATATATTTTGGGATAGATGTTATATCAACTAGGATCCTTTCAGTTGTGGAGTATGAA
>NW_003858444.1:0-1158 GCF_000181295.1 Otolemur garnettii | reverse complement strand
GGCAGTTCAAGTTCAGCCTGGACCAGCTTAACAACAATGACAACTGCAACCAAAAAATAGCCAGTGCTGTGGTGGGCACCTGTAGTCCCAGCTACGTGGGAGGCTGAGACAAGAGAATCTCTTGAGCCCAAGTTTGAGGTTGCTGTGAGTTGTGACACCATGGCACTCTACTGAGGGTGACAGAGTGAGACTCTGTCTCAAAAAAAAAAAAAAAAAATGGATGATTCCTGAATTGACAGGGCCCACAGAGTGCCCTGTTCACTGGCAGAAAGATGCCCCAACAGAGATAAATCTTCAAGAGAGAAAACAAAAAACCTGGTTCCTTACAAAGAATCAAGGATCAGAAGGTGGGGATGTAGGCACTGGAAGCTACAGGGCAATGGAGCAAAGCCTCCAAAATTCTGAGAGAATTCTACAGCCAGACATACTATTAATGAGGTGTGACAGTAGAATTAACATGTTCTCAGATATGCAAGGTCTCAAATAATGTGCATCTTTAAATCAGAAAATTACTGACCACATGTGATCCAACCAACCAAAGGAGTAAACCAAAAAAGAGGAGACGTGGGCATCAGGAATGAGAAGTCAGTACACAAGAGAGGAGTTAGTGGGGGTTCTGAGAAGAGAGCCCAGATTAGAGCAGGAGGGAGGCTTCCAGGATTGCCTCAAGATAAAAGTTAGAGCCAGGGGAATCCCTGATGTGACTTTCTGAAAAACACTATTCAGAGAAAGTTTACAATTATATTGAAAAGTTGGAAACAATGGTTAAAAAAAAAAAACACTAAGCATGTTTTTACAATGAGGCAACTTGTAATTCCAGGAAATTAAAAAAATTACAATAAATCCAATGTAACTATAGCATATTGCTTGACCTACATAGCTCCTCAATGATATAAATATTGGACAGTGATTTAACCAAAACTTGCACATATTGTATACATGGAAGATGGAAGTAGGGAAAATGGGAGTCTGGAGTGATATAAGGATGCTAAATCTTTATCTTCCTAATTAGGAAATTAAAAGATAAATCTTAAAATTTATGTATCAAAAAATAGCAGTATAAGAATACTATTTAGAAATACAGAGGTAAGGCTCGGCACCTGTAGCTCAGCAGCTAGGGTGCCAGCCACATACACTGGAGCTGGCAGGTTCAAATCT
>NW_003858443.1:0-1158 GCF_000181295.1 Otolemur garnettii | reverse complement strand
AGATTTGAACCTGCCAGCTCCAGTGTATGTGGCTGGCACCCTAGCTGCTGAGCTACAGGTGCCGAGCCTTACCTCTGTATTTCTAAATAGTATTCTTATACTGCTATTTTTTGATACATAAATTTTAAGATTTATCTTTTAATTTCCTAATTAGGAAGATAAAGATTTAGCATCCTTATATCACTCCAGACTCCCATTTTCCCTACTTCCATCTTCCATGTATACAATATGTGCAAGTTTTGGTTAAATCACTGTCCAATATTTATATCATTGAGGAGCTATGTAGGTCAAGCAATATGCTATAGTTACATTGGATTTATTGTAATTTTTTTAATTTCCTGGAATTACAAGTTGCCTCATTGTAAAAACATGCTTAGTGTTTTTTTTTTTTAACCATTGTTTCCAACTTTTCAATATAATTGTAAACTTTCTCTGAATAGTGTTTTTCAGAAAGTCACATCAGGGATTCCCCTGGCTCTAACTTTTATCTTGAGGCAATCCTGGAAGCCTCCCTCCTGCTCTAATCTGGGCTCTCTTCTCAGAACCCCCACTAACTCCTCTCTTGTGTACTGACTTCTCATTCCTGATGCCCACGTCTCCTCTTTTTTGGTTTACTCCTTTGGTTGGTTGGATCACATGTGGTCAGTAATTTTCTGATTTAAAGATGCACATTATTTGAGACCTTGCATATCTGAGAACATGTTAATTCTACTGTCACACCTCATTAATAGTATGTCTGGCTGTAGAATTCTCTCAGAATTTTGGAGGCTTTGCTCCATTGCCCTGTAGCTTCCAGTGCCTACATCCCCACCTTCTGATCCTTGATTCTTTGTAAGGAACCAGGTTTTTTGTTTTCTCTCTTGAAGATTTATCTCTGTTGGGGCATCTTTCTGCCAGTGAACAGGGCACTCTGTGGGCCCTGTCAATTCAGGAATCATCCATTTTTTTTTTTTTTTTTTGAGACAGAGTCTCACTCTGTCACCCTCAGTAGAGTGCCATGGTGTCACAACTCACAGCAACCTCAAACTTGGGCTCAAGAGATTCTCTTGTCTCAGCCTCCCAAGTAGCTGGGACTACAGGTGCCCACCACAGCACTGGCTATTTTTTGGTTGCAGTTGTCATTGTTGTTAAGCTGGTCCAGGCTGAACTTGAACTGCC
>NW_003858442.1:0-1158 GCF_000181295.1 Otolemur garnettii | reverse complement strand
AAAAAAAAAAAAAGTACTAGGTAAGGCTGGGTGTGATCCTAGCAGTCTGGGAGGCCAAGGTATTGCTTGAGCCTAGGAGTTCAAGACTAACCTGAGCAACATAGCAAAACTCTGTCTCTACAAAAAAAAAAAATAGTAAACTTAGCTGGGTGTGGTAGCACACATGTGTAGTCCCAGCTACTGGGGAAGCTGAAGCAAGAGAGAAGATCACTTGAGACTAGGACTCTGAGGTTATAGTGAGCTATGAGTGTGCCATGATACTCCAGCGTGGAAAACAAAATGAGACTCCATCTCAAAAAAAAAAAAAAAGTACTAGGTAATTCAGGAAAGGAAAAAGGCAATAATAATGTCTTTTTTTTTTTGAGACAGAGTCTCAAGCTGTTGTCCTGGGTAGAGGGCCATGACATCACAGTTCATAGCAACCTCAAACTCTTGGGCTTAAAGCTATTCTCTGGCCTCAGCCTCCTAAGTAGCTGGGACTACAGGCACCCGCCACAACGCCCAACTATTTTCTGGATGTAGTTGGCATCGTTGTTTGGCAGTCCCGGGCTGGATTCAAACCTGCCAGCTACAGTGTATGTGGCTGGCACTTTAGCCACTGAGGTATAGGTGTCGAGCCAATAATGTATGTCTTAAAAAATTTTTATGAGTAGAAGCCATATTATAAAATTGGTTAAAAACAAATGAAACTTCCTGCCAAGTATAAACCAAACAAAACCAAGAGTTTTATCCATTTCACCTAAATACCAAATTCAGGTTGAGTATCTCATACCTAAAATGCTTGGAACAGAAGTATTTCAGAGTCTAGATTTTGGAATATTTGTATCATACTTCACAGTTCAACATTTCTAATCAAGAAATCCAAAATCCTGGCTCGGCGTCTGTGGCTCAAGTGGCTAAGGCACCAGCCACATACACCTAAGGTGGCAGGTGTGAATCCAGCCCTGGCCCACCAAACAACAATTACGGCTGCAACCCAAAAATAGCCGGGTGTTGTGGTGGGCGCCTGTGGTCCCAGCTACTTGGGAGGCGGAGGCAGGAGATTCGCTTGAGCCCAGGAGTTGGAGATTGCAGTGAGCTGTGATGCCACAGCACTCTACCCAGGGCAACAGCTTGAGGCTCTGGTTAAGATTATATTCCTACCCTTCTGTTTTCCAA
>NW_003858441.1:0-1158 GCF_000181295.1 Otolemur garnettii | reverse complement strand
GTACACAAATAAATCTCTTATAGTATTGTATCGATCCGTGCATCTCTATTGCTAGAAAAATATAGGCTCTAAACACTTTGTTCGATAAAATAAGTAGTTTTATAGAAACATGTAAACAGGAAGAATAAAATATACATATTTATCAGCCAGAGATTATAAAAATTTCACCACAGGATTCATTCTTTCTTTGAAACAAACTAACAAATTAACCATCTTTCAGAAAGTCTGTTTAATGTGAAGTTTTTCTACGTTTCAGTCCCAGGTGGAAATTTTTTCTTCCATACTTTTCTAACTGTATTTGCTAATAGGAATACAAAGCTCATTGACGTTTTGTTTCAATCAGAGAGCGTACTTAGATAATTGTATTTGGTTGTTGTCCTCATAATATGTCATGAAAAAATAGTAATATCCCTTTTAATGAATGAAGAAATTGAGGCTGTAGGAAGTACATGCTCACCCAGCACCCCTTCACCCGCCTCAGCTCCGTTCCTTCATGGGAGCCCACCCGTCTGTACTCGTAACCAGTAATGGGAACCACAGACAGCCACTGCAGCCTTCTCCCTCAACTCTGACACTGTGCTCTTGTTGGGGGCACATTGCCAAGTTTGCATCAACGTTGGCTGGGATTCGTTTTCTAACTAGCTGAGTTTCAGTCTCAGGTTAAAAAAAAAAAAAGAGCAGATATTTACTTTTACTTCAGGTATTTGATAATATTGTTAGTCAGACACAGTTCTAAGTGCTACCAATCTATCTCATTTAAGGCTCGGAACCCAAGAGGTCATCTTTGTGACTCCCAGATGACAAAGGAGAAATCAGAGACTTGGGGAAGTGAAAGACCTTCCAGAAGTCCCCCATGGAGGAAGTGGAAGTGCAAAGCTTGAATTAATTCCTCCTTAGTCTGGCTCTGCGTCTCCGGACCTGGTCAACCCCGCACTCCCCTTCCTCAGTGGCCAACACTGTACAAAATGATTTCGGACACAACTTCCTTCAGTTCCTTCAGAGTGCGTCCTTCCTAGTGTCGGTCAGCACCTGCCCTGGCTCTGCTCCAGCTCTGCCTAGACAGCTTATTTAGTGCCCCTCTGTTTCCCTGGGATTTTGGCAAGTCAGCGCAAAGTCTAACCAGGAGCGCCTCCTCCTGGCAGCATCAAGTTAGTCCTG
>NW_003858440.1:0-1158 GCF_000181295.1 Otolemur garnettii | reverse complement strand
AGTAGAGGAATTGCAGAATCAAATGGCAGGTCTATTTTTAGATCTCTAAGTGTTCTCCAAACTTCTTTCCAAAAGGAATGTATTAGTTTGCATTCCCACTAACAGTACAGAAGTGTTCCCTTTTCTCCACATCCACACCAACATCTGTAGTTTAGGGATTTTGTGATGTGGGCTACTCTTATTGGATTTAAATGATATCTCAAAGTAGTTTGGATTTGCATTTTTCTAATGATTAAGGATGATGAGCAGTTTTTCATGTTTCTGTAGGCCATGCACACCTGTCTTCTTCAGAGAAGTTTCTATTTAAATCTCTTGCCCACCCTGAGATGGAATCACTTGTTCTTTTCTTGCTAATACATTTGAGTTCTCTGTGGATTCTGGTTATCAAAACTTTGTCAGAGACATAACCTGCAAATATCTTCTCCCATTCTGAGGGCTGTCTACTTGCTTTATTTACTGTGTTCTTGGCTGTGTAAAAGATCTTTATTTTTATCAGGTTCCAATAATGTATTTTTGGTGTTTCTTCAATTGTCTAGGGAGGTCTTCCTCATAAAATATTCCTCTAGGCCAATTTCTTCAAGTGTTTTCCCTGCACTCTCTTCTAGTATTTTTATATTTTCATGTCTTAATTGTAAATCTTTTATCCAGTGTGAACCTATTTTTGCTAATGGTGAAAGGTGAGGGTCCAGTTTTAGTCTTCTATCGGTAGCCAGCCAGTTCACCCAGCACCATTTGTTAAATAGAGAGTTGTTTCCCCAGTGAATGTTTTTGATAGGCTTATTAAAGATCAAATGATGATAAGTAGCTGGGTTCATCTCTTGGTTCTCTATTCTGTTCCATATATCTATCTCTGTTTTTATACCATGCTATTTTGATCACTACAGATTTACAGTATAGTCTGAGGTCTGGTAGCATGATTCCCCTGCTTCATTTTTATTTCTGCGTAATGTCTTGGCTATTAGACGTTTTTTTCTGACTTCATATAAAATGAAGCATTATTTTTTCCATGTCTTTAAAGTATGACAGTGGTGCTTTAATAGGGATTGCATTAAATTTGTATATTGCTTGGGTAGTATGGACATTTTAACAATGTTGATTCTTCCCAGCCATGAGCATGGTATGTTTTTCCATTTGTTAACATCTTCAGCTATTTCTTTT
>NW_003858439.1:0-1158 GCF_000181295.1 Otolemur garnettii | reverse complement strand
GTACACAAATAAATCTCTTATAGTATTGTATCGATCCGTGCATCTCTATTGCTAGAAAAATATAGGCTCTAAACACTTTGTTCGATAAAATAAGTAGTTTTATAGAAACATGTAAACAGGAAGAATAAAATATACATATTTATCAGCCAGAGATTATAAAAATTTCACCACAGGATTCATTCTTTCTTTGAAACAAACTAACAAATTAACCATCTTTCAGAAAGTCTGTTTAATGTGAAGTTTTTCTACGTTTCAGTCCCAGGTGGAAATTTTTTCTTCCATACTTTTCTAACTGTATTTGCTAATAGGAATACAAAGCTCATTGACGTTTTGTTTCAATCAGAGAGCGTACTTAGATAATTGTATTTGGTTGTTGTCCTCATAATATGTCATGAAAAAATAGTAATATCCCTTTTAATGAATGAAGAAATTGAGGCTGTAGGAAGTACATGCTCACCCAGCACCCCTTCACCCGCCTCAGCTCCGTTCCTTCATGGGAGCCCACCCGTCTGTACTCGTAACCAGTAATGGGAACCACAGACAGCCACTGCAGCCTTCTCCCTCAACTCTGACACTGTGCTCTTGTTGGGGGCACATTGCCAAGTTTGCATCAACGTTGGCTGGGATTCGTTTTCTAACTAGCTGAGTTTCAGTCTCAGGTTAAAAAAAAAAAAAGAGCAGATATTTACTTTTACTTCAGGTATTTGATAATATTGTTAGTCAGACACAGTTCTAAGTGCTACCAATCTATCTCATTTAAGGCTCGGAACCCAAGAGGTCATCTTTGTGACTCCCAGATGACAAAGGAGAAATCAGAGACTTGGGGAAGTGAAAGACCTTCCAGAAGTCCCCCATGGAGGAAGTGGAAGTGCAAAGCTTGAATTAATTCCTCCTTAGTCTGGCTCTGCGTCTCCGGACCTGGTCAACCCCGCACTCCCCTTCCTCAGTGGCCAACACTGTACAAAATGATTTCGGACACAACTTCCTTCAGTTCCTTCAGAGTGCGTCCTTCCTAGTGTCGGTCAGCACCTGCCCTGGCTCTGCTCCAGCTCTGCCTAGACAGCTTATTTAGTGCCCCTCTGTTTCCCTGGGATTTTGGCAAGTCAGCGCAAAGTCTAACCAGGAGCGCCTCCTCCTGGCAGCATCAAGTTAGTCCTG
>NW_003858438.1:0-1158 GCF_000181295.1 Otolemur garnettii | reverse complement strand
TTTTTTTTTTTTTCTGTGACATATCATACAGCCTGTTATATACTAAATGCTCCATACACAGTAACAACTACGAGTATTTGATTCCATTGTTGTATTTGCTTTGGAAATATTCATCTGTTTAGCCTAAAGGTCACTCTCTTCTTAATGTTCTCCAGTGTGTCAATGTCACTGAAAGTTAAATGTCCTGACTAAAAATGTTGTCCTAGGGAAATAGAATAGAACAGGATTTATGGATTATGATACAATTAATTAATACGGCTTCAGTAAGGTCAGTATTTCTTAATCCTGAATTTATGGTCAACCAAGTTACATGAGCTATTTTTATGTTTGTAGTTCTCAGTCATGGTTTCACATTGATGGTGACTGAATGGCTTTTGTACAACTGCACCCAATAGCACCCAGTCACAGGCATGACATAATCAGGGTATTAACTCAGCATATAAAACTCCTGCTGTCAAAACTGGTTACAAGGGGAAAATATTTTATTTTGAGTAATATGGACAATTTAAATGAGACTTCATTTTATATTAGAGTGAAAAATAAGACCTTACAATTATCCTTTTCCTTTTTTGATACTATTCAAAATCTTTGTACAATTAAATCTACAGGGAAAAATTGCTTGCTATTAGAAGTGAGCTGCCTGTGACACATAGAGATCAAGTAACTTTCCTGAGATCCCATAAGTCTGAAATCCTCACCAGCATGACTGCAACTTTTCTCAACTTTTCAAGAAAGATAACAATAAAATAATGGGACAGACATCATGATTAAAGTAGATAATTTCTGTCGATTTTGTGTACTTTCAATAAAGGTCATTTCCTTTCTCACCACCAAATAAGTCCTCCATCTGCAGTTCCTTCAACAAAACCTCACTTGAAGCATTGTGGTTAGAACTTGAGTCAAGATTTCTAGTGCCATAACCTCTGAAATCACCTTTGGAAGACTATTGACATTTAAATAAAATTACAAATGAGAACTCTTTTTTAAAAACAACATATGAATAAACTTGATAGACTATAAACTGTTTAAATAACTAATGAAACATTGACAGGTACGTATAGAAAGCACGTATGTGGAAGACAGCTGCAATGGAATACATGTTACTGTATTAATTGTATTTCTACACTACAATATTGATTTCCATGTTTATGATGTGAC
>NW_003858437.1:0-1158 GCF_000181295.1 Otolemur garnettii | reverse complement strand
TCTCTCTCTCTCTCTCTCTCTCCTTCCCTCCGTCCTCTCTTTCCCTCTCTCTCTCTGTGAGAGAGACTATTTAACCTCTTGGCTGAGATAAGCTGGTAAAAATTGTGGAAATGTTATTTTAAAAATCTTCATTTTAAGCCCCCGAGAACTGCAGTATCCTGGCTTCTTTTAAGCTGTGCAGAGCGTCCCGGTCTGTAGGTCACATGTGCATTATGCATAAGCCTTTGGCTGTGCTCACCAGCTGGGGAGCAGAGATAGGGAGTGTTGGGGGTTTACAGCTTTCAAAATGGTGCTGATACTTCACCCAAAAGCAGGAAAATGAAATGAACATTTGCATAATCTATCTAGAGTTACCCAGGTTCCTTTCAATCTTCTTATCGCATTTAAAAAAATCTATTATGAAGAATATCAGAACAAAATACATTTTTCTCTTCAGAGAATTCATTTTGCCTATGTCTTGGGTCCTGCCGGGCTTTTCATTTGTTTAATTTTATTTTCTTTTTATTTTATGTGAGCTGTTTTTTGAAGAGTTTACTTTGTTCTTACTATTCTCTATTGGAGTCACCAGCATGTGTTCAGATAAATTCTTTTCACTTGGAACCTTAGTTCTAAGCGATTATAAAATTTTTATCTTGAAAGACCTTAGATAAATGGAAGTTATATGTCCTGGAATTGAAGGAGAGAGAGAGAAAGTAAAATTCACAACGCATTTTAATTCAGGTAATTAATTGTGTTTATTTCCCATTTGCCTACAAAAAGAAAACATAGTGAATTTAGTGCTGATGTACCTGAAACAGCTTCTCCCTGGGGCTGCCCACCAGTCTCCCAAAGATCATGCACACGCACACATGCACCCCAGCACACCCCCCCAAAGTGACAGCACACACATGCACATGCACCCCAGCACACACCCCCAAGTGACAGCACACATGCATGCCACCCAGCACACACCCACAAAGTGACAACACATGTCCACACTCCCAGCACACACCCCCAAAGTGACAACACACACATGCACATGCACCCCAGCACACACCCCCAAGTGACAGCACACATGCATGCCACCCAGCACACACCCCCAAAGTGACAACACACACGTGCACACACACCCAAGCACACACCCCCAAAGTGACAATGCACATAGCACACACTGCAGCA
>NW_003858436.1:0-1158 GCF_000181295.1 Otolemur garnettii | reverse complement strand
TTGGGGTTGGGGACCAGGAGTTTATAAGGAGCCTTCTTGAACTGGGCAGGATAGGAAGGAATTCCAGGTGAATCTGAGAGCAGGAGCAGGAGCTTGGGAACGTACACAGTGGGAAGGTATGCTAGAATGATGGCTGACTTCTCTTTGGTCTGGAATATCTATCTATTATCTATCTATCTATCAATTGATCAATGAGCGGTTTGTTATGTTGCCCAGGCTAGACTTGAACTCAGGGCTCAAGTAATCCTCCCACCTTACCCTCCTGAGTAGCTAGGACTATAGGTGTGTGCCACCGCGCCTGGCTGGTATGGAACACCAACATCTTAGGGCGCCTTCAAACTGGATTCACAGGGGGACTTCAGGTTTGACGACATGGGAAATGCACCTATCTCCAGATTCTGAACTTCCATATGTATTTTTCCTAAAATTTCCCTGCCAAAAAGCAGGCGATTGAACCATTCTCTTGCAGCTTCAGGCTGTTTGTCCTCTCCACAAGGACCTTTGGTGCTTCCCCAGGGGAGTAGTCCTCTTCACCTTTCAGAGTCTTCCTGCGATGTGCTGCACCAGGGTGTAACGTCAGGCACCAGTTATATCAAATACCTGATTATTATTATGTATGTCAGTTCGAGGGACCTCCTTTGCTGATGAATCAAAGAACCAAAACCTGCCTTCTAGTTTTGTACCTTAAATAGATTTCCCGTTAGGGACTCCTAATCCTGCTTAGGGTTAACCTTTTACCTTTCTGCTCATCTGCCACCCCTGCAACCAAGGAAAAGATCAAAAACATAGCCACACAGCTTTGTTCACCCTCTGTTTTATTGTCACATGTATCTATACCATTGAAAATTCTACCAGATAATATTACAATTTTTACATTCACCATCCATACTTATAAAGAACTTAAAGAGTAGAAAAGTGCCTTTGCTTGACACCACTGCAACTCTGGATTTGTGTTCGATGATCCCAGAGGCCTTTTAGTCCCATGGTAAGGACAGAAATATCATGTCCAGCATGGAGAAACTGAGAGATCTGTCCTAGTCCCCTGCTTGTAAGTGCTAAAACGGAATTTTATACCCAAAGTTTTGAAGCCCAATTTCCAAATCCAATATTCTTTTCAACATACTACACCGCTTCTCTTGTAGCAGGCTGTGAGCTTAC
>NW_003858435.1:0-1159 GCF_000181295.1 Otolemur garnettii | reverse complement strand
CAGCTTAAAATTCTTATAAATTACCTGCTTTGTTTTGTTCTCTGAGCATTTCTTTTGGTCATTTAGAACAGTGGTTCTCAACCTTCCTAATGCCACTATGTGTTTTCATTGTTACAAAGGGGTCATGACCCACAGGTGGAGAACCACTGATTTTAAAAGGTTTACGTCTTGTTCAACTGGTTGCTTTTTAATTAAAACTTTATTAAATACTTTTAATCTTTTTTTAAAGGAAATATTCTTGATTCAATACTACAAGCTATGGCAAAATTTATACTTCCACTTCCTCTACCTTTACCCAACCATTTGGTTTTAACTGTTTATATTGTTTTTCTAAGTATTGACCTTTAACTGTATTATACACCTGCCACTTGACTATTGCACTTTCAATGATCTCTTTTAACTTCTGGCTGTCAGCATAATTATAACTGCACCAATTTCAAGTTCCTACACTTAATTTTAGTCCTACGGCTAAAATCAATGCTCACTGTCAGTTTCTTTTTATTGGAGGTTCTCTATTCATCTCCCATTTGGAGGCAGTTCCTTCTCTAACAGCATCTTTCAGAAGGAATCAGGAAAACGTGTTCCTTGAGTTTTTGAAAGTCTGAAAATATTTTCTGTATCTTTATATTTGAGCCTTGTTTGTTGGGGATGAAATTCATCGGTTATTGTGAAATAATACATTATATACACACATGTGTACACACACACACACACACATATATCTGCCGCTAGTCCCTGGCTTTCCTAATCATCAGGAAAATGTAATTCAAAAGAATAGGAAGATACCCCTCACACTTGTCAAGGTAGCTATTATCAAAAAGATGAAAATTAAGTGTTGAAAAGGATGTGGAGGAAAGGAGACCCTTGCACCCTGTTGGTGGGAATATAAATTGATACAATCATGCTAAACAACACAGAAGTTCCTCACTGAGTTAAACATAGATCTACTGTATGATCCAGCCCTCCTTCTTCTGGGGATATACCTAAAAGAAATGAAATCAGCACCTTCCAGAGATAGCTGCCTTCCCATGTTCATTGCAGCATTATTCATAATAGCCAAGATTTGAAAACAACCTATGTGTGTGCTGACAGATGAATGGATAAAGAAATCGTGGCCTATATACAATGTAATATCATTCAGTCTTTTTTTTTTTTTTTT
>NW_003858434.1:0-1159 GCF_000181295.1 Otolemur garnettii | reverse complement strand
TGAAAAATTTACAGAATTTTTTAATTCTGATTTTACCAAAGGCATAGAAATCTGATCAGATTTCACCAAAGCTCACTGAAACTCTTGAAGTTTAATTGTGACAATCCCTGCTTTTCACTGTTACATGTTAGTTGTGATGTAAAGGAATGTCAGAAAACAAAAATAGCAAAAACGGAACGTCTCATCTTCCCTCTTGCGTCCTTGCTGTAGGGCCTGCTGTTACCCTTTTTAATCACTAGATGACCGTCTGTCTTTAGGCCAGCTGTGGGGACTCTGCCCATCAGTGCCGGATCTCAGATGGTGGGGACAGAGGGAGTGGGTGATATGAGACTTTTGATGTTCTTCAGGGTGGTTTTTATATGTGACAAAAAGACTGTTCATGTAGTTTAATTGTGATTTCAAAAACTAACATTCAGATTTTAAAAATCAGAAGCCCCCAAAGCTTAGTTCTTCTTTAGGCTTTTAAGTTCAGCTCTCAATTCTAGTTTCTTTTATGTATAAGTTGGATGAAAGTCATTAATAATTTTTTTTTCTTTGCAGTTTTTGGCTGGGGCTGGGTTTGAACCTACCACCTCCAACATATGGGGCTGGCACCCTACTCCTTTGAGCCACAGGTGCCGCCCAAGTCATTAATAATTTTAAGGGCTTTTCAATAGTGTTTGATCTCCTCTACAAAATTAAACATTTACTGTTCTTACACATTTCATATATGTATTTTTTCCTTTTAAGTATTTAGATTGATTTAAAATGTCAGTGGGTGGTAAGTAATGCTTTTAAATCTAATATATCTATAAATACAATAATCATCAAGTTTTCTTAAATGTTCCAAATATATAAAATGCCAAAAATGAATAGATTCCTGAACAGGAAATTTTAAAAAATTTTCTTAAAACCTTTATGTACTTTAGGCTCAGCACCTGTGGCTCAAGAGGCTAAGGTGCCAGCCACATAAGCTGGTGGGTTCAAATCCAGCCCTGGCCTGCCAAACAACAATGATGGCTGCAAACAAAAAATAGCCAGGCTTTGTGGCAGGTGCCTGTAGTCCTAGCTACTTGGGAGGCTGAGGCAGGAGAATCACTTGAGCCCAAGAGTTGGAGGTTGCTGTGAGCTGTGATGTCACCGCACTCTACCCAGGGTGACAGCTTGAGGCTCTGTATCA
>NW_003858433.1:0-1159 GCF_000181295.1 Otolemur garnettii | reverse complement strand
GCATATTAAATTTTATCATATACCAAACTGAAGACAGTTGAGAGTTGAGTAACATAGTTTCTGTTTTCCTCTGGGAATTTGAATTACCACCAGTCAAGATGATTTTATATCAAGGTCAGGTACGTTTCAGAGACAGTATATGCCTGTATGTATACTGATCTACCTTTTTAATGTTCTCCTAAAGACTTGCCTTTATTTTTTTTTTTTTTTGCTATCCAAAGGATTATTTTCACATTGAGAAAAAAAAAATTAGAATTCAGAATACGTCTTTCTCTCTCTCTCTCTCTCTCTCTCTCTCCATACTTCCCAACCACGTTTTCCAGCAAAGCTGAAAGGGAAACCGTCCCCCTTTCTTTCTGGTTTGTTCAAAATTGACATCAGTAAAAAATGTGCACACAGTTTCCAGGAATAGGGGACCGGTGAATAGTCTCCCATTTTTCTTGTTGTAGAGATAATAATCAGTTTATTAGCCCCTTCAAAAATGACAAATTAGGAGTTTTTAAAAAGGATCGAGTATGCTATTTTACTATTCACATAAAAGATGTGCATTGACCCAATGTGGACAATTCATATATTGCCTAAAGCACTTATTTGTTTTATTCTCTTACTCTGCTGACTTGCAATTAGAGCACTGTTGGAGGAACTGTTATTAGAATTCACAATTCCACAATGCTCATGACAAGTTGTCACCAGATAGCCTTGTGACTAACAGAATCAGCAACAAGCCACTTGGTACCAGTTGACCAATTTGTCTATTAACGTAAAGTCTCCATCTTTCTTTAAGGCTGCATAATATCTATAAATACTTTGGATGGTTAAACAGATTACCTTTTAAAAAGTGGCTTTCTCTGATAAATGTTAATTTAAAAAATATATAAACTGAATAATGTGAACTGAATGGGGGGAGAAACCAGAAATTAATCAATTGTTGATCTGTTGCAAGTTATATCCGTTATTTATTCATGCATGTATACAAATGTTGAACGAATATTTAAAACCACCTACTGTGCACCACGCCTTGTGCTCAGTACAAACAGTTGGTCCTACTTACTCTTTCAACTTTAAATTGAAGATTCTGTCACTGCCAATTACTATGGTTGCTGCTTTAGTATGGTGTTAACATTAAAGAGATGGTGATTGGCCTAATAACTGCCATAAT
>NW_003858432.1:0-1159 GCF_000181295.1 Otolemur garnettii | reverse complement strand
CTTGTAATCCTAGCTCTCAGGGAGGATGAGGCAGGTGGATTGCTGGAGCTCAGGAGTTAGAGACCAGCCTGAACAAATAAGACCTTGTCTCTACTAAAAATATAAAAATTAGCTGGGAGCCATGGCAGGTGCAGGTAGTGCCCACTATTTGGGAGGTTGAAGCAGAAGGATCTCTTGAGCCCAAGAGTTTGAGGCCGCTGTGAGCTACAATGGTGCCACAGCACTCTATCCAGAGCCTCTGTTTCAAAAAAACAAACAAAAGAAAAGACAAGAAAAGACTATTAAAGGTGCAAAGGAAAATGCACAGAATATAAAGCTAACATACATGAAATATGTCTTTTGTGAATAATAGATTGTCTGAACTTAATTGCTAACTCAAGGCTTAACAGTATTACCTAAAGTGTAATTGGTGGATAAAGTATATTTGATTCTTATTTCCTAACTCTATGGTGTGACCAGAATTGGATTAGTTGAGGGACATCCTAACATTCCTTTTCATCATTGAGCAGACTACATTTTCATAATGTTCTGGTTGGGTATTGACTCTGCTACTTCTTTAACATCTTTGCAGAAATTTGCTATTATGGACTTATAGTAAGATTATGTTTACAGAGTTAACACAAATCATGTAGTCACTAACTGGGCACAGTTCAAATTATCTGTCATGTTCAGTTATTTTTATAGTCAACTGTTCATCATTTGACCACACACATCAGGCAGTAATTTGATTTGCTCATTATGAAGGCTAAAAATAATTCATTTGACCTGCAGTAAACCATTTATTTCAGTCATTAAATTACAACCATTGTCTCATTGCTGTTTTTCATTTTATATACGAAATAAGGTCAGCATGGCAGGGGGTGGGGAGGAATACCATTTTTTTCCTCTCTGTTCCCAGTCATCTAACCAGACCAATAACCATTCTGAAATTTTCCATTTCTCTCTGAATTCACAGAAATGCCTTCATCAAGCTTCAAGAGCAGCAGAAGAAAAACAGACCAATAGACAGGAGTGTGTGGAGGTCTTATAAGCCCTCGGATTATCTACCCAGGGAAGGAGGACAGGTGTAATACAGTGAGTCTCCATATGCCCTGAGAGTGTTAGATGTTTACATAAGCTGTTACATGTTCAAAAACACAGAGAAGTTCCACATCTACTC
>NW_003858431.1:0-1159 GCF_000181295.1 Otolemur garnettii | reverse complement strand
TGTGAGCTATGATGCCACAGCACTCTGCCCCCGGTGACAGCTTGAGACTCTATCTCAAAAAAAAAACCTACTAATTTGTGTAATCTGAGTCTTTTTTAACAGGTGGTAATATAACTTTTATTTAGTCACTTATGTGTTTTTCTATTCCACATTTTTTTTTTTTGAGACAGAGTCTAAAGCTGTCACCCTGGGTAAAGTGCCAGCATCACAGCTCGCTCACAGCATCCTCAAACTCTTGGGCTTAAATGATTCAATTGCTTCAACCTCCCAAATAGCTGGGACTACAGGTGCCAGCCATGAGGTCCAGCTATTTTTTTTTTGTTGTTGTTGCAGTTGTCATTGCATTAGCTGGACTGAGCCAGGTTTGAACCTGCCAGCCTTGGTGTATGTGGCTGGCACCTTACCCATTGAGCTATGGGCACAACCCTATTAAACATTTTTATTAAAAACTATAACATATCAGAGACATTTTTAGGTAATAGAGATAAAAAACATTATGAACATATATAATTTTTAATTGCAAAAACGTATCTTCTAGTATTAGAGAAATAGACAATAAATGCATGATTGTACACTAATCACAATTTTTTCTCACTAAATTGTTTTTAGTTTATTTAGTTTATAATTCAGAATATTACAAGGGTGCACATGTTTTGGTTACATAATTTGCTTTTGTAATTTTAAGTCAAAGTTGTAAGTTTGCCCTTCACCCAGAATATTTGTGCATTACACATTAGGAGTGAATTTACCCAATCCATCCTCCCCCCCCCACCTACTTGATTTCTGTTGAGTTTTACTTCAATATGTGCATATAAGTGTTTATTGATCAGCTCCAATTTAGCACTGAGTACACATGGTGTGTGTGTGTGTGTGTGTGTGTGTGTGTTTTCCATTCTTGCAATACTTCACTTAGAAGAATGGTCTCCAGTTCTATCCAGGTTGTCACAGAAGAGAGTAGGTCACCATTGTTATATGGCTGAGTAGTACACCATGGTATACAGATACCACATTTTATTAATCCACTCATGTATTGCTGGGCACTTGGGTTGTTTCTACATCTTTGCAATTATGAATTGTGCTGCTATAAACATTTGAGAGTAAGTGTCTTTTTAATAAAATGTCTTTTTTGCCTTTTGGCAAAAAATAGTGGGATTGCTGG
>NW_003858430.1:0-1159 GCF_000181295.1 Otolemur garnettii | reverse complement strand
TCTTAAGCGCCTATTAAAAAGATTTGTTTTCCTCTGCCATTCATTGAGTGTTGTTTGAAAAATTGTGTTGCAAAACACTTATTCATTACAACAGGACTATAAATTGGCACATAGACTTTTGAATTGTAGGGAAAACCATTCCCTGACCTTGTGCATAGGCTCACTTGCTGCTTGAGAGACCCCAAGGGTCAGGAGAATGGCAAGTGAGCTGTGGATGTGCAGGAGGGCAGAAAACTGCAGTTTGGCAAAAACTAGGTGGAGACGTTCTATCTGATCATCTGCACATCCTCTCCATCAGTGCTGATCTCTGAAGAGCTGCTGTTATCTTCTTCCTTTTTATGAAAATAAATATGGACCCAGGGTTCGCTGGAGAGGACTCCCCCCCTCCCCCCGAGCTCCTCAGCCCCCCAGGATAGACTCTGTGTCAGACCTCTTCATTCCTCCTGCCAAACCCCCTCATTTAATGAACTTGTTTTATTCAAACTTTGCTACAAATGTATGGCTTTTTTCCCCTCTTTTATGTCTAGGAATTATTTAAGGAATATTAGAATCAGTGGCTCTTCAGTTTTGTGTTATTTTTACCAGCAAGACTTTAATTACATTTTTATCGTTTTCAGAGGAAAATGATCTAATTAAACATTAAACATCATATTCTTGTGGATTTAATCTCATTTAATATTTTTCAGAAAATCATATGTTTCCTCTGTCGCTCATTTATTTATTCATTCATTATTTTTCTCACCATCAAATTGCAAGTAGGATTGTCTTATAATCATTTTAAGAGATACTAATATCTCTTGTTTGGAGTTCTGTTTCCTAACAATCTTCATTTTTGCTATAATGTTTTTACATTTTCAATCAGTGCTTTGATTTTTAAACATGTATTTATCATTTTAAAGTCCCATTGTTTAAATTTCTTTATTCTTCCTATTAATTCTGATTTCTCCCCATTTTGTTAATTTTGATTTCTGTAAGCAGCTACAAGATGAACAGTAAATTAATTTTTCAATAAAATTGAAAGAGAATATTAATAGAATAAATACCTTTATTCTAATTAATAGGATAAATACCTTTATTCTAATTAATAGGATAAAGTACACAGTTTGAAGTGGAAGGGGGAATGGTGAATGGGAGAAAGAGAGCTATCAGGACTGTTGCC
>NW_003858429.1:0-1159 GCF_000181295.1 Otolemur garnettii | reverse complement strand
CAAAAAATATTTTATAGTGACCATCGTCCTTATCTCCACTTTATGGAAATATACATTGCTAAATGATTAATTTCACACAAATTAGGTTTAGAAGAGTTTAACTGAGGCAGCGTAGAGTGACACCAGGGCTGCCACGTGGTTGAATGTTTACAGACGGCAAAGGACAAGGACACAGGGGAATGATGGTGACAAGGGAGGCAGCTAGCTGGGTGCTCCGCTGGGGGGCTGGCCGGGATTCAGCTATTTCTTACAGTCTCAAGTTCCTAAGTTAGGTTTTCAGTCTGTTTATAGACTCAGTTAGGTGGTAGATTGCTACCTAGGATCTGTGGGGATCTTAGAAGCCCAAATTTAGTCTGAGCTAACAATTCCTCCCCTTCTGGTCAACCTCTCAATTCTGAGAGATTGACTAAGCCTGAGAGTGATGATGTCACAGTCTGTCTGTCGTCACTGTAAATGGGTATATTTGGTCCCAGCTCCCACTGGGACGGAGCAGGAGGATGGGCTTTGGAAGGTCAGAGCAAGGAGACAGACAGTAAGGGAAGAAAAAGCCTCATTGGTCAATGCCAGGCCACCTCGGTCCACCTCCAGCAGGGGTTAAAGCAGCAGAGACTCTCTCAGGTGAACTCAGATAGACTGACACAAAACAAAAAAAAAGCAAAACTTGTTTGTTCTGGTTCTCTCCGCCTGTTTGATTACATGGCATTTAGCACGAGTGACCCCATTTCGTTTGGCCAAGTGAAGGGGGTCAGTCCAAAACAGTGGCCTCTCATAGCTGAGTTTAACGTGTCTCTCTGTGGTCATGGTCTTGACTAGAGAAGAAAGTCATCAAAACTCAGGGCGTTAGCACCACTCGGAGTTAACATTGTGGTCATTTCACCTCAACATGTCATTTGTAGGCCATGGTGTCCTCACGATCACACATTTCTTTGAGCCTTGAGCGCCTGGACTCTTGGTGGTGGGTTACAGTTTGCTTTTATACATTTTAGGGAGACAGGGCCAGTGCAAACTAAAATAAAATAAAATCTTAAAGCTCCCTCCTCAGTGACTGGCTGACTGGACCCCCTTTGGCCAAGGGAATCCCTAAACCTGAGTTGTTAGCATGAGAAAGTGGATCGGACCTGCCTCATCATGCCCCTCCCCTTCTTAGAGACCCTCTGTG
>NW_003858428.1:0-1159 GCF_000181295.1 Otolemur garnettii | reverse complement strand
TTTTCATATACAATTTGAAATATTTTCATCAAACTGGTTAACACAGCCTTCATGTCATTTTCTTAGTTGTTAAGACATTCATACTCTGCTTTTAGAAAGATTGACTTGTACCCTTGTAAGATAAACCATAGAGGTGACCTCAACAATCACCCTCCCTCCACCCATCCACCCACCTTCCTTCCCCTCTCCCTCCCTTCTCCCCATATTCTAAGGCTATAATTAAGTTATATCTTTCCTATGAAAGCTATAAATTAGTTTCAAAATAGCACTGTGTACATTGGATACATTTTCTTCCATTCTTGAGATACTTTGCTAAATAGTTATATTTTAAATTTTGCATTAAATATTTATCTACGTTTTACTCATTGTCAGTCTTAGTAAATAATTAATAGTTTGTTGTATGCACTAGGAAATTTATAACAATATTTCCAAGGACATATGTGTTGCTACCGCTGTGTTCTTTTTTTGTTTGTTTTTCAGATCACATGATTTGGACAAAATATAGGCAAATTTTACTGTGCAGATATGATCAGAGCATACAGAGACTTCTAGTACTAAAAAATTAATAATTATCATAAAATGTAGATTGCTACACTGGTGATCTAAAGTATTTGAAATCAATAAGCAAGTGTAAAAGCCACAAATACTAAACTGTGGAAAAGGTAAGTAAAAAGAGAAAAAAAATAAATACTTATACAATATTAAAAATGTTAGGAAAAACTAGAAATATAGAGATTTTTAAAAATTATAACAGCAATTCACAGCTAACATCCTTGCCAATAAATAACAAACATAGGTGGAATATTTACCAGCAAATTACATATTTGCCAATTAAACCCAGAACAAAGGAAGACAATATGAATCCACACATAAAGAAAGAAAACTTTATAATTTTAAAATAAGTATTATCAGAACACAATTTAACAAAAACTATTTTAGGTGATGGCCATTAAATTTTCAAATGAAATACAATTCTTAAATTAGTCTAATGTATTCCTCCTAATTGACATCTGTTATTTTGCTTAAACTATGTATTCTGAAAATAGGACACTACAACTTCCTAAATATATGTACATATACATATATAAAAATACGTATATATTTAGTATTTTCTTGAATGAATATAAATATTTTAATTTCATGACTATAGTTAGCTTTG
>NW_003858427.1:0-1159 GCF_000181295.1 Otolemur garnettii | reverse complement strand
TATTGATTTTTTTGTGTGTTTATTTCCTAACATACCACTTTATTAAAGTTTCTTAAAAGCTGTTGGTCTTGGCTCAGCGCCTGTGGCTCAAGCGGCTAAGGTGCCAGCCACATACACCTTAAGGTGGCGGGTTCAAATCCACAGCCCGGACCCGCCAAACAACAATGATGGCTGCAACCAAAAAATGGGCAGGCATTGTGGCGGGTGCCTGTAGTCCCAGCCACTTGGGAGGCTGAGGCAGGAGACTCGCTTGAGCCCAGGAGTTGGAGGTTGCTGTGAGAGTGATGCCATGGCACTCTACCAGGGGGATAGCTTGAGGCTCCGTCTCAAAAAAAAATAAAAAATATAAAATAAAAGCTGTTGGTCTTGGGAGTTCTGGACAAATAACCATGTCATTTATAAACAATGCTCATTTTATCTCTTCTCATGCCAATGTATAAGTTTTATTTCCTTTTCTTCTATTATTACAATGGTCAGATATTCCAGCCTTGGTTAATGATAGCAATGGCACTGGCTCGGCGCCTGTAGCTCAAGCGGCTAAGGCGCCGGCCACACACACATGAGCTGGCGGGTTCGAATCCAGCCTGGGCCACCAAACAACGACAGCTGCAACCAAAAAAAAATCCGGGTGTTGTGGCGGGCGCCTGTAGTCTCAGCTACTTGGGAGGCAGAGGCAGGAAAGTCACTTGAGCCCAGGAGTTGGAGGTTGCTGTGAGCTGTGATAGCACAGCACTCTACCCACGGTGATAGCTTGAGGCTGTCTCAAAAAAAATAAAATAGCAATGGCACCAACCCTGATGTGTCTAAATACTGACTTTAAAGAAAATGATTCTAATCCTTCACTTTTTTTTTGTATTTAAAATATATTTTAATGAAAATATTCTCATCATTCTAAAACAATTTACATTTTTTAACCTGAAGCTGTTCTGGCATGGGAAAGTAACTGTTTTCTGGTCCTCAGGTTTTAGATGCCACTGTACTAATAATTCCCCAGAGCTTTTATTTATTTATTATTATGTTGCAGCCGTCATTGTTGTTTGGTGGGCCTGGCTGGATTCGAACCTGCCACCTTAGGTGTATGTGGCTGGCGCCTTAGCCACTTGAGCTACAGGCACTGAGCCATGTACTTCTTACTTATGGGTATCTTTATTGTACCATC
>NW_003858426.1:0-1159 GCF_000181295.1 Otolemur garnettii | reverse complement strand
GAGGCCTTGCAAAGCTAGAGTGGTGTGAGAGTGAAGATCCTTTCTTTAGTCCTGGTAATAGTTTCCATGGTGTGGGTGGCCATGGCAACAAGTTAGCCCCGATGTATTATAGTTTAAGGTTCCTGAGCCATGGTCTACCTTAAAGATGAGGCTGTAAACATAGGTCTTTGTGAAAAGGGAGCAATTCAGCAAATGATTGGAATCTTTAAAAATATAATAAGCAAACCTAATGAAAAAGAAGAGCCAATTGTTTTGGAAATCCAGTCCCATGTGTTGCTTATTTTATCTGGTCTTTGTGAATATCATATTTGAAAAAAGGAAATTTTTGAAACTGAAGGAATAGATACAATTCTTCATTTAACCAGAAGTTACAAAGTGGCTTGGGCTATGATGTGCCTTTTTCTAGTACATTGGATAGTATTTGGTGCTGTGTTTTGATGTTATTCCTCAGAGGATTGCTTTCTCGAAGGAAGGAATTTTTCTCCTTTTGGATTTATTGTCATTGAACCAAAAAAATAAATTTTGTAATCTAATACTTGGAATAATGGTTGAACTTTGTGATAATCCCCAAACTGCAGCTCATGTCAATGCTTGTCAAGGGAAGAAAGACCAGGCAGCTGCTTGTCTTTTCATTAAAAGACTGTGGAGAAAGGAAGAAACAGAACTAGGAGTAGACACGGCAAAATGGGAAGAGCCTTAATACAAAGAAACCTCTATTTACTAGTTTTCAAGAAGAGCAAAAAATCATAGCACTGCCTGGACCTGCCCATCTCTTGCAGTTATGAATATATGAGAATCTCAGAGCAAAATTTATGCTGCGTCGGACAAACTAGATTTTGAAAATTTACCTGGCATATCTGCTAAAGATTTTGTCACCCTCTGTATTATACACAGATCTCTTGATTTTTAAATTGGAGAAACAAGAAATGAAATATATGAGGAAATAAAACTGTAGAAGTTAAGACCAGTCACTACAGATAAAAAAGTTTTAGAAGCTGGACAGTGCCTGTGGCTCAAAGGAGTAGGGTGCTGGCCCCATATGCCGGAGGTGGGTTCAAACCCAGCTCCGGCCAAAAACTGCAAAAAAAAAGTTTTAGAAACTATTACAACATCAGAAAATACTGGAAAGATGGTTGCTTCTCTGCAAAGCAAGATTGAC
>NW_003858425.1:0-1159 GCF_000181295.1 Otolemur garnettii | reverse complement strand
TTCTAGAAAACTTCAGTACCTTTTTTATACCACTTATAAGTCAAGCAAACAAAAAAATCAGTAATGCTATGGATTTGAACAATCACAAGCAATATTAATGATTAAATAAAGAACCATGATCTGAATGAAATATATAGAACTCTATTTCTTACAATTAGAGAATATACATTTTAAAAAAACACACATGTAGCAATTATAAAAACTTATCGATACCTGGTATTAGGTAGTTAAAAAGAAAAAAACTGTACTGAATAAGAGAACTAGGTCTTAAAATTGAAAGAATATTATGACCCCAATATCTGATTAATATTATAAACTTTTAAGTTTATAAAAACATATGTATTTTAAAATTCCCATACATTTGGAATTTCTAAAATTCTTAGATAATTTTTGTTTCAGTGGAGGATTTGTGAAAATTTTAGAATACTTAAAATTTAACCTGTGAGATTTAGAAACTAATGTTTACTACAATGGAAATAAATGCCTACATGAAAAAGAAGAAAGCCAAAATTAAGTAGTATCTAACTTTCCAGCTTAAGAACTTAGAAAAAGGACACAATACATTAAAAGAAAATAGATAGATAAAAGAAAAATCAAAGACGTCAAACATAAAGATAAAATAGAAAAATCCAACCAAAGCTAGAAGGTGGTTCTTTAAAAAAAATAATAACTAATCAGGTAATCCTCTGGTTAACTTGATTAAGGAAAATAATAATGTGTATCTACACTCACATAATTCAAGGAGATAGGGACAGAGAGACAAGAGACAGAGATATGTAGAACCAAGGAGATAATATATATCTACATCATGCAGTAGATTATTTTTAAAAAGATAATCTTTGACTACAATGAATTTTAAAACATAGATGAAATAGACACATTTTTAAACAGCTATATAATTTCTCAGAACTCATTCAAGAAAACGGCCTAAAAAGTCTTAGAGAAACTAAATAAATAGAGTATCTCCCCAAAGAGAAAACCGAGTTCAGGTAGTTTCTTTCTTTCTTTCTTTCTTTTTTTATTTTGAGACAGAGTCTCACTATGTTGCCCTTGGTATAATGCTGTGGTGTCATAGCTCACAGCAACCTCTAACTTCTGGGCTCAAGTGATTCTCTTACCTCAGCCTCCCAAGTAGCTGGAACTACAGACACCTGACACA
>NW_003858424.1:0-1159 GCF_000181295.1 Otolemur garnettii | reverse complement strand
GATGGTACAATAAAGATACCCATAAGTAAGAAGTACATGGCTCAGTGCCTGTAGCTCAAGTGGCTAAGGCGCCAGCCACATACACCTAAGGTGGCAGGTTCGAATCCAGCCAGGCCCACCAAACAACAATGACGGCTGCAACATAATAATAAATAAATAAAAGCTCTGGGGAATTATTAGTACAGTGGCATCTAAAACCTGAGGACCAGAAAACAGTTACTTTCCCATGCCAGAACAGCTTCAGGTTAAAAAATGTAAATTGTTTTAGAATGATGAGAATATTTTCATTAAAATATATTTTAAATACAAAAAAAAAGTGAAGGATTAGAATCATTTTCTTTAAAGTCAGTATTTAGACACATCAGGGTTGGTGCCATTGCTATTTTATTTTTTTTGAGACAGCCTCAAGCTATCACCGTGGGTAGAGTGCTGTGCTATCACAGCTCACAGCAACCTCCAACTCCTGGGCTCAAGTGACTTTCCTGCCTCTGCCTCCCAAGTAGCTGAGACTACAGGCGCCCGCCACAACACCCGGATTTTTTTTTGGTTGCAGCTGTCGTTGTTTGGTGGCCCAGGCTGGATTCGAACCCGCCAGCTCATGTGTGTGTGGCCGGCGCCTTAGCCGCTTGAGCTACAGGCGCCGAGCCAGTGCCATTGCTATCATTAACCAAGGCTGGAATATCTGACCATTGTAATAATAGAAGAAAAGGAAATAAAACTTATACATTGGCATGAGAAGAGATAAAATGAGCATTGTTTATAAATGACATGGTTATTTGTCCAGAACTCCCAAGACCAACAGCTTTTATTTTATATTTTTTATTTTTTTTTGAGACGGAGCCTCAAGCTATCCCCCTGGTAGAGTGCCATGGCATCACTCTCACAGCAACCTCCAACTCCTGGGCTCAAGCGAGTCTCCTGCCTCAGCCTCCCAAGTGGCTGGGACTACAGGCACCCGCCACAATGCCTGCCCATTTTTTGGTTGCAGCCATCATTGTTGTTTGGCGGGTCCGGGCTGTGGATTTGAACCCGCCACCTTAAGGTGTATGTGGCTGGCACCTTAGCCGCTTGAGCCACAGGCGCTGAGCCAAGACCAACAGCTTTTAAGAAACTTTAATAAAGTGGTATGTTAGGAAATAAACACACAAAAAAATCAATA
>NW_003858423.1:0-1160 GCF_000181295.1 Otolemur garnettii | reverse complement strand
TTCAGTATCAGTCTGCTCCACTTCATTCCATGGCCTTAGCAGACTACCCTGGGCCTATTTATATTATGGCAGAAATAGAAATATAGTCAGACACCGCGTGACTACCTTTTAGCACAGGACAGACCACGTGTACCACAATGGCCCCTTAAAATTAGAACACTGTATTTTTACTATATTTTTCCCTGAATAGATATGTTTAGATACACAAGTCCTTTTTACTTCAATTGCCTTCAGTATTCAGAACATTAACATTCTGTGCAAGTTTGTATCCTAGGAGTAATAGGCTAGATCATATAGCCTCGGTATGAAGTAGGCTCTACTACATAGATGTAGTAATTACAAATGTAATTACACTTTATGATAATCACAAAATGGTAAAATCACCTAATGACTCATCTCTCAGAATATTTATCCATGGCAAAGGAACTCTTAATAGTCCAAGAGGGACAAAATCCATAATGTCTTTTAAGACCTAGGCTCACCAGCTCGGTGCCTGTAGCTCAAGTGGCTAAGGTGCCAGCTACATACACCAGAGCTGGCAGGTTCGAATCCAGCCGGGGCCTGCCAAAGAACAATGACAACTACAACCAAAAAATAGCCAGGTGTTGTGACGGGCACCTATAGTCCCAGCTATTTGGGAGGCTGAGGCAAGAGTATGGCTTAAGCCCAGGAGTTGGAGGTTGCTGTGAGCTGTGACGTCATAGCACTCTACCCAGGATGACAGCTTGAGGCTCTGTCTCAAAAAAAAAAAAAAAAAAAAAAAGACCTAGGCTCACCAGTGACACAATGTCACTACCACCTACACTGCACCAGCGAGGGCTAACTGTGCTCTGAAGATCAAAATGATGGAGGTCAGGAAATACATTAGTTTCTTTCAATTCACTTCCTCCTAAGTTAGTCAAGAATTTGTTTTCATATACCTCCACCTGTGGCCACTTACGAAAGGCAGTTGTATGCAGGTGTCATTGATGAATTCATATTTTTCTACTAGTTTTCTTTTATTTCCTACTGTGTGTGCATGCATTTGTGTGTACAGATTTTGCATATACATATTGTATGTGTATTAAAAATAGTATAGCCCACCCATGTACCTGTATACTATAAGTGTATTTTTATGTATTACTTTTTTATCAGCACTTAATAATTGCCTCATATTCTTG
>NW_003858422.1:0-1160 GCF_000181295.1 Otolemur garnettii | reverse complement strand
TTTTTTTTTTTTTTTTTTGAGACTCTGTCACCCTGGAGTTGAGTGCTGTGGCATCACCATAGCTCACAGCAACCTTGTACTCTTGGACTCCACTAATCCTCATGCCTCAGCCTCCTGAGAAGCTCCCACAATGCCTGGATAATTTTTCTATTTGTTTTTTGTTTTGTTTTGTTTGTAAAGACAGGGTCTTGATATTGCTCAATCTGGTTTCCAACTCCTGAGCTCGAGCTATCTGTCCTTGCTGGCCTCCCAGAGTGCTAGGATTACAGATGTGAGCCACTGTGCCTAGCTGTTTTTTTTAATTAAAAAATTATTATGTTTGTTCTGTGCACACCTGTGTGTCCAAACCTAACTCCATATGCATATGTTAACCCCCAGATTAATGCACTGTGTCTTTATGATTTTTTATGCTATTGGTAGAAATTACTCAAAAGAATCAAGATGTTCAACCCCTGTGTAACCCTGACTACAAATAGAAGTATCTGTTTCAACATAAAGATCATTAGTAGGTGGTTTGTTTTGTTTTGTTTTGTTTTTGAGACAGGGTCTCACTCTGTTGGCTAGGCTAGAATGCAGTGGCACAACTATTTGAGCTTATAACAACCTCAAATTTTTAGGTACAAGCAATCCTCCTGCCTCAGCCTCCCTGGCACCTGGAGCTACACCACACCCAGCTATTTTTTTTTTTTTTTGTGGTGAAAAAATGTCTTGCTATATTGTTCAGGCTTTTCTTAAACTCCTGGCCTCAAACCATCCGCCTGTCGCAGGCTCCCAAAGTGCTGGGTCATGAGGCTAGGCCACTGTGCCCAGCCATTGTTGGATGGCATTCAGAGGGGAGGTATCTTAAAACCAGGAAACAACTGTTATTCCTGAAAAAATTAGTATATTAAAGTTTAGCACAGAAAATTTCTCTAAATAACAATTGTGTTAAGACTGGTGCCTTCTGGCTTGGCACCTGTAGCTCAGCAGCTAAGGCGCAGGCCACATACAGCGGGGCTGGCGGGTTCAAACCTGGTCTGGCCCTGCCAAACAATGACAACTGCAACAACAACAAAAATAAATACTTGGGCATTGTGGCGGGTGCCTGTAGTCCCAGCTACTTGGGAGGCTGAGGCAAGAGAATCACTTGAGCCCAAGAGTTTGAGGTTGCTGTGAACTGT
>NW_003858421.1:0-1160 GCF_000181295.1 Otolemur garnettii | reverse complement strand
TTTTGGAGTATATGCTGAATATTGGGGCTGACTGAGAAATGAGGCTTACTAGGAGATAAAGTGCTTTGTTCTTCCCTTAAATCTTACTAAGATTTAAATTAGTAAAGAGTTAAAAAGGTTTCATACAGACAGAAGGGCTGAGTTTTAATCTTGGCTCTGAGAGATATATTATGTTTTTTGAGGGCTGAAATATCCCAGAGGGGGAACTGGTGTGCAGGAGAGAAGAGAGTGGGGGAGATGGTGACAGGGAACCCAGTGGGTGGGCAAAGCCAGCAAGTAGGGATGTCTTCAGATGGGAGAAGTTGATGGTAGGAGGGAGGAAGTAGATGACAGCAGAACCTAGTGGGAGGGTATAGGGGGCCTGCGGCCAGCATGGGTTGAGAAAGCTAGTGATGACAGAAGTTGGCAGTGGACATGCAGAAGTTGGTGATGGATGAAGCTATCAGATAGGGAAAGAAGTCAGCAAAAAGTGGGCAATGCAGGAATATTAAAGGATTGGTGGAGTGGGGGAGGGAGAAGCGTTTGTGTATGGCTGGGGGGGGGTTGGTTAGGACGTAGAGAGTAATAGGAGTTTGATGGTTGAATGAGATGAAAGGAATCCATGGAGGGAAGATAGGGAGGAAGATCAGGTGAAGATAGTGGGGGAGGGATGAGTATATGATGAATGGAGTACAATTTACATAATGAAGGGCAACAGCAGAGAGAGAGAAAGACCTGAATATAGGAGACTTCAGTCCATCTGTCATGTTGATTTTTTCTTTCAAAAGTTTTATTTAGCATCAAGCAAGAGGAGACTGCTTAATACTACAGAACATTGCAAGACTTGAGTTACAAAGTAATACCATATTATTTGCACTTGTAATTAATTGGATTTCCTTTTTATGTGTGTTGGCAAGAGAAAAAAAATGACTAGCATATGGCTGAAAGACAAAATAACTAAATTCTATGGAAACCTTTAAAATGAAGTGTGATGCTTATGTTAAAAGAATAGATTAACATATTTAGTAGACCTATTTTTTTTGTTTAACACTAATCAAATTATTTAATCAAATTATTTTTCCCCTTTGGATGACCTATTATTTCATATACGGACTGTAAATAACAAAATTTTACATTTTTTGTGTGTTTGGTTTTTGTTTTTTTGTTTTTTTTTTTTTTTT
>NW_003858420.1:0-1160 GCF_000181295.1 Otolemur garnettii | reverse complement strand
AAAAAAAAAAAAAAAAAGAGAAATTGAAGTGGGAAAAATATGCCAGGAACAGTGCAAATAAGGGAAATGAACTTAAGATACTGACACATATACTTTCAAATGAAATCTAATTAATAGAAAATGTTTTCTTTTTCCCCCAAGAGACTAAGTCTCACTTTGTTGCCCTCCATAGAGTGCCATGGCGTCACAGCTCATAGCAACCTTTAGCTCTTGGGCTTAGGTGATTCTCTCGCCTTAGCCTTCCAAGTAGCTGCGACTATAGGCACCTGCTGTAACACCCGGCTATTTTTTTGTTGCATTTTGGCCAGGGCTGGGTTTGAACCGCCACCCTAGGTATATGGGGCTGGCGCCCTACTCACTGAGCCACTGGCGCCTCCCTTTTTTTTTTTGAGACAAGTCTTACTTTGTCACCCTCAGCAGAGTGCCATGGTGTCATTACAGCAACCTCAAACTCTTGGGCTTACGTCATTCTCTTGCTTCAGCAAGTAGCTGGAAGTATGAGCATCTGCCAAAGGCCTGGCTATTTTTAGAGGTGAGGTCTCACTCTGGGCTCAGGCTGGTCTTCAACTCCTGAGCTCAAGCCTCAGCCTCCCTGAGTGCTGGGATTACAGGTGTGAGCCACTGTGCCCAGCCCTAATTCATAGTAAATCTGTCCATTCACTTTGGGATACTGCACAAAACTTTGTTCAATATTATAATAAAAACTTTAACTTTATCTGCTATATAAAAATATATAATTTATGGGCAGCACCTGTGGCTCAGTGAGTAGGGCCCTGGCCCCATACACTGAGGGTGGGTTCAAACCCCTCCCCAACCAAACTGCAACAAAAAAATAGCCGGGCATTGTGGCGGGCGCCTGTAGTCCCAGCTATTCGGGAGGTTGAGGTAAGAAAATCACCTAAGCCCAGGAGTTGGAGGTTGCTGTGAGCTGTGATGTCATACCACTTTATGCAAGTAGTACTTGCATAAAGTAGGACTCTGTCTCAACAAAACAAAACAAACAAAAAAACAATTTACTATCTCTGTTCAGAGTCAAAATCAGTAACACACACACACATTTCTGACCTCCTCGGTTTTAGTTTCTCCGTTTTCTGCTGGTAAATCTTCTTTAGTTTCTTGGTTGGCCACTTCAGCCTGCTTTCCCTTTGCTCCTCTTTTCC
>NW_003858419.1:0-1160 GCF_000181295.1 Otolemur garnettii | reverse complement strand
ATTTTATTTTTTTTTTTTGAGACAGAGCCTCAAGCTGTCCCCCTGGGTAGAGTGCCATGGCATTACAGCTCATAGCAACCTCCAACTCCTGGGCTTAAGTGATCCACCCTGCCTCAGCCTCCCAAGTAGCTGGGACCACAGGCGCCCGCCACAACGCCTGGCTATTTTTTGGTTGCAGCCATTATTGTTGTTTGGCGGGTCTGGGCTGGATTCGAACCCGCCACCTTAGGTGTATGTGGCTGGCACCTCCTCTTTTTTTGAGATGGAGTCTCTGTTGCTCCTCCTCCTGGACTTAAGCAATCCTCCTATCTCAGCCTCCAGAGACACTGGGACTACAGACACCTGCCACCATGCCTGGCAAATTTTTCAATTTTTAGTAGAGATGGGGTCTTGCTCTTCCTCAGGCTGATCTTGAGCTCCTGAGCTCAAGTGATCCTTTGACCTTGGCCTCCCAGAGTGCTAAGATTACCGGCATGAGTCACCATGCCTGGCCTTACTTGTTTTCTTGATCAATGTATATTTCACTTTTTTTTTTTTTTTTTGAGACAGAGTCTCACTGTTGCCTTTGGTAGAGTGCAGTGGCATCACAGCTCACAGCAACCTCAAACTCTTGGGCTTAAACGATTCTCTTGCCTCAGCCTCCCAAGTAGCTGGCACTATAGGCGCCCCCCACAACACATGGCTATTATTTTTTATGGTCTAGTAACTGGAACTATGGGTGCCCACCACAATGCCCATCTATCTCTTTGGGTTTTGTTTTGGTTGCGGTTGTCGTTGTTTAGCAGGCCTGGACCGGGCTCAAACCTGCCAGCCTCCGTGTATGTGGCTGACACTCTACTCACTGAGCTATGGGTGCTGAGCCTTCTTTTTCTTTCTATTAAAGACTCAAATGGCTTTAAAAGCTTGACATGCCACATTGAGGATGAAACTGCTTTCTTCTTCTTGGAGAATGGCTTACCTTGTAGGTGTTTTCTATGAGGTCTGGCTAGCTAGCATCTTAATTTCCCTAAAGAATTTTCTCTTTGGCTCTGCACCCATAGTTCAATGGTTAGGGCGCCAGCAACATACACTAGGGCTGGTGGGTTTGAACCCGGACTAGGCCTGCTGAACAACAATGACAACTACAACGAAAAATTAGCCAAGTGTTGTGGCGGGCGCCT
>NW_003858418.1:0-1160 GCF_000181295.1 Otolemur garnettii | reverse complement strand
TCTCCTGCCTCAGCCTCCCAGGTAGCTGGGACCACAGGTGCCCGCCACATGGTCACAGCCATCATTCTTGTTTGGTGGGCCCGGGCTGGATTTGAACCTGCCACCCTAGGTGTATGTGGCTGGTGCCTTAGCCACTTGCACCACAGGTGCCGAGCCAGAGACCAATTATTTTTAATATTTAGCTCCCACAAATGAATGAGAATATGTGAGATTTGTCTTCCTGTGCTTGGCTTATTTCACTTAATATAATATCCTTCAGTTCCATCCGTGTTATTTCAAATGGCAGGATTTCATTCCTTTTTGCGGTTGTGTATAGCCCATTGTGTGTACGTACCACAGTTTTATTATCCATTCATACACTTGTGTACACTTAGGTTGATTTCATATCTTAGCTATTGTGAATAATACTGTAATAAACATGGGTGTACAGATAGATTTTCTTTTTCTTTTTTGAGACAGAGTCTCACTCTGTTGCCCTGGTAGAGTGCCATGGCATCCTAGCACACAGCAACCTCAAACTCTTCTGCTCAAGTGATACTCGTGCCTCATCCTCCGGAGTGAGACTGTGGGCATTGCCCATAATGCCTGACTAATTTTTCTATTTTTAGTACAGACAAAAACTGGGACAAGATTTCTTTTTTTCTTTTTTACTATTTTTCTTAATTACTATTTTAATTGGGACAAGATAATATCTCAGTGTAGTTTTAATTTGCATTCGTCTGATGACTAATGACTTGGAGCATTTTTTCATATACTTGTTGGCCATGTGTATGTCTTCTTTTGGGAAATGTCTATTCAGATCCTTTACCCATTTTTTACATTGGATTATTTGACTTATTCCTATTGAGTTGTTAGAGCTCTTTATATATTCTTGTTATCAATCCCTTGTCAGACAGTTTGCAAATGTTTTCTCCCATTCTATAGGTTGTGTCTTCGTTTTGTTGATTGTTTCCTTTGCTGTGCAGAAACTCTTTAGCGCAATGTGATTTGATTCCATTTGTCCAATTTTGCTTTGGTTGCCTGTGCTTTGGGTGTATTACTCAAGAAATCTTTCCCCAGACCAATGTCCTGAAATATTTACCCAATGTTTTCTTTTAGTAGTTTCATAGTTTCAGGACTTAAATATAAGTCTTTAATCCATTTAGGTCATTTTTTTTTTT
>NW_003858417.1:0-1160 GCF_000181295.1 Otolemur garnettii | reverse complement strand
AAGTGGTTAAGGCGCCAGCCACGTACACCTAAGGTGGCGGGTTAGAATCCCCAGCCCAGGCCCACCAAACAACAATGATGGCTGCAACCAAAAAATAGCCGGGCGTTGTGGCGGGCGCCTGTGGTCCCAGCTACTTGGGAGGCTGAGGCAGGAGGACTCGCTTGAGCCCAGGAGTTGGAGGTTGCTGTGAGCTGTAATGCCACGGCACTCTACCCAGGGGGACAGCTTGAGGCTCTGTCTCAGAGGAAAAAAGAAAAAAAAAAAAAAAAGAATTAAAATTTTGGTTTTCATCATTATAACTCTAATTATCTGTAACACAGACTAAATATCTTCAAATAAAAAAAGAGGCCGTTGGAGTTATCAAGTGGACACGGGCACTGCTCCCTGACAGGGGGTTGGTTAAGTAGAACGTTTGGTTTTCTGAACTATAGACAGAGGCTGAGATGTATTTGCATTTCTGTTTTGTATGGAAGCAAATATTCTCAAGCAGCTGTATTTTGAAATTCATGGTCTAGAAACAGACTGAATAAAGATAAAACCAGGACTGAACTAACATCTTTCTTTCATTAACCCTCAAAGGGGCAGTTTAGTTTCTGCAAAACAATATCATCCACCTATCTCATTAAATGAAGGCTGAAATTTTGAATGTTATTTGTTACATGGTATTTGCTTTTAGTTTTGTTCTGCAATCATATAGCAATTGCTGTGGTTTGGATGTATGTAGTATAAGTCCCTCCAAAATTCATTTGTTGAAATCTAATTACCAAGGCAATGGCTTAAAAGGTGGGGCCTCTGAAAGGTGATTAGGTCAGGAGAGTTCCACCCTTGTGGACAGGATTAATGTCCCTTATGAAAGAGGCTTCAGAGACCTCCCTTGCTCTTCCACTCTTCCTGTGTGTGAGGACATAGCGAGAGGGTACCTTGAAAGCAGAGAGCAAGCCTTTACCAGACTCTGAATGTGTTGGTGCCTTGATCTTGGGCTTCTCAGCTTCCAGAACTGTTAGAAATAAATTACTATTACTTACAAATGACCCAATCTGTGGTATTTTCTTATAGCAGCCTGACTGGACTGAGAGAATCCATAAAAATGGAGTGTATGCATTGTTTCATGGTTGTATATATATATATATATATTTTTTTTTTTTTTTTTTTTTTTGAGT
>NW_003858416.1:0-1160 GCF_000181295.1 Otolemur garnettii | reverse complement strand
AGGCGCCCGCCACAACACTTGGCTAATTTTTCGTTGTAGTTGTCATTGTTGTTCAGCAGGCCTAGTCCGGGTTCAAACCCACCAGCCCTAGTGTATGTTGCTGGCGCCCTAACCATTGAACTATGGGTGCAGAGCCAAAGAGAAAATTCTTTAGGGAAATTAAGATGCTAGCTAGCCAGACCTCATAGAAAACACCTACAAGGTAAGCCATTCTCCAAGAAGAAGAAAGCAGTTTCATCCTCAATGTGGCATGTCAAGCTTTTAAAGCCATTTGAGTCTTTAATAGAAAGAAAAAGAAGGCTCAGCACCCATAGCTCAGTGAGTAGAGTGTCAGCCACATACACGGAGGCTGGCAGGTTTGAGCCCGGTCCAGGCCTGCTAAACAACGACAACCGCAACCAAAACAAAACCCAAAGAGATAGATGGGCATTGTGGTGGGCACCCATAGTTCCAGTTACTAGACCATAAAAAATAATAGCCATGTGTTGTGGGGGGCGCCTATAGTGCCAGCTACTTGGGAGGCTGAGGCAAGAGAATCGTTTAAGCCCAAGAGTTTGAGGTTGCTGTGAGCTGTGATGCCACTGCACTCTACCAAAGGCAACAGTGAGACTCTGTCTCAAAAAAAAAAAAAAAAAGTGAAATATACATTGATCAAGAAAACAAGTAAGGCCAGGCATGGTGACTCATGCCGGTAATCTTAGCACTCTGGGAGGCCAAGGTCAAAGGATCACTTGAGCTCAGGAGCTCAAGATCAGCCTGAGGAAGAGCAAGACCCCATCTCTACTAAAAATTGAAAAATTTGCCAGGCATGGTGGCAGGTGTCTGTAGTCCCAGTGTCTCTGGAGGCTGAGATAGGAGGATTGCTTAAGTCCAGGAGGAGGAGCAACAGAGACTCCATCTCAAAAAAAGAGGAGGTGCCAGCCACATACACCTAAGGTGGCGGGTTCGAATCCAGCCCAGACCCGCCAAACAACAATAATGGCTGCAACCAAAAAATAGCCAGGCGTTGTGGCGGGCGCCTGTGGTCCCAGCTACTTGGGAGGCTGAGGCAGGGTGGATCACTTAAGCCCAGGAGTTGGAGGTTGCTATGAGCTGTAATGCCATGGCACTCTACCCAGGGGGACAGCTTGAGGCTCTGTCTCAAAAAAAAAAAATAAAAT
>NW_003858415.1:0-1160 GCF_000181295.1 Otolemur garnettii | reverse complement strand
ACTCAAAAAAAAAAAAAAAAAAAAAAATATATATATATATATATACAACCATGAAACAATGCATACACTCCATTTTTATGGATTCTCTCAGTCCAGTCAGGCTGCTATAAGAAAATACCACAGATTGGGTCATTTGTAAGTAATAGTAATTTATTTCTAACAGTTCTGGAAGCTGAGAAGCCCAAGATCAAGGCACCAACACATTCAGAGTCTGGTAAAGGCTTGCTCTCTGCTTTCAAGGTACCCTCTCGCTATGTCCTCACACACAGGAAGAGTGGAAGAGCAAGGGAGGTCTCTGAAGCCTCTTTCATAAGGGACATTAATCCTGTCCACAAGGGTGGAACTCTCCTGACCTAATCACCTTTCAGAGGCCCCACCTTTTAAGCCATTGCCTTGGTAATTAGATTTCAACAAATGAATTTTGGAGGGACTTATACTACATACATCCAAACCACAGCAATTGCTATATGATTGCAGAACAAAACTAAAAGCAAATACCATGTAACAAATAACATTCAAAATTTCAGCCTTCATTTAATGAGATAGGTGGATGATATTGTTTTGCAGAAACTAAACTGCCCCTTTGAGGGTTAATGAAAGAAAGATGTTAGTTCAGTCCTGGTTTTATCTTTATTCAGTCTGTTTCTAGACCATGAATTTCAAAATACAGCTGCTTGAGAATATTTGCTTCCATACAAAACAGAAATGCAAATACATCTCAGCCTCTGTCTATAGTTCAGAAAACCAAACGTTCTACTTAACCAACCCCCTGTCAGGGAGCAGTGCCCGTGTCCACTTGATAACTCCAACGGCCTCTTTTTTTATTTGAAGATATTTAGTCTGTGTTACAGATAATTAGAGTTATAATGATGAAAACCAAAATTTTAATTCTTTTTTTTTTTTTTTTCTTTTTTCCTCTGAGACAGAGCCTCAAGCTGTCCCCCTGGGTAGAGTGCCGTGGCATTACAGCTCACAGCAACCTCCAACTCCTGGGCTCAAGCGAGTCCTCCTGCCTCAGCCTCCCAAGTAGCTGGGACCACAGGCGCCCGCCACAACGCCCGGCTATTTTTTGGTTGCAGCCATCATTGTTGTTTGGTGGGCCTGGGCTGGGGATTCTAACCCGCCACCTTAGGTGTACGTGGCTGGCGCCTTAACCACTT
>NW_003858414.1:0-1160 GCF_000181295.1 Otolemur garnettii | reverse complement strand
TCATGGTGTGTGGCACACCTGTTGGGCGCAGGACACAATTATAAGAGCCACTTTATCTAACAAATGCAATCAGTGTAACCAAATTCTTTGTACCCTCAGTGAATACCAAACAATAAAAAAAGTAATTGTATATTACTTCCACTGTTTATTTTAGGAATATTTGCCACTAGTATTGAATCTGCCCATCTTGGTTAATTTTTCTCAGTGTAGTTTTATATAAGTATATTGTAAAACCATGAGGTGTATACATTTTTAAAACACATGGCATATTTTGCCAAATGTTTTACTATTGAAAAATACCTAGGTATTATCTGAGAATCTACTATTTAGTGGAAAAGCAAGAAATCTGAAGTACCACTTGCTTTATGTATCACAGAACAGATGTGACAACTGTTGACTTCAGTGTGAATCATGATGCAAGTTGATAGCAGGGGCTGGTATTGCTACTGGTGGTGACTGCTGCACTGTCACCATCCTGGTTCTCCTCCTCCTGCCGTCTTCCCTCTCCTGGGGCCACTACCATCTTCCCTTGAGTTGAACAGGGTCCTTTACTACTAACAGGGTTAGAGTGCATAGAATTTCCATTAATCCTTCTTCTCCTTATGTCCCTTGTGAAAGTTACCATAAGCAATTTGCACTCAACACAGATGTTGGGTTTTGTCTTTGAATAAGATTTCAGTTGTATGCTGGTGTTAATAAGAAGGGATACAAAACAGAGCTTGTAAGAGTTCACATAATAGTGTAACCAAAAGCTTGTTTTCTCTTTTCCTCTTAAAAATGGATAACAAAATAAATATATCAGTTTCTTAGGCTCCTTCATAAGGCATATTATTTTACATGTTGGAAGAACTCTTTTGTGGATAAAATCTAAGGTCTCTTTTCTGATACAAGTAACAAGATTTACTTTGTCTTTATTACATATGCCCTGCACATTTTCTCTGTGCTTCTGTGAGACAATTATGGTGTTGACACAAAAGTTTCCCAAGGGAGCTTTACTGAGGGATCCTCTAGAACAGGCTTAAGGCAGGGAACACCTGCCCTGATGTGGCCAACTGTCTATTTAATGTACTAAAACATGGGACTCTCAGTGAGGAATGGTTTAAATACTGGAATGAAAGTAAACATTATTCTGGCCATCACTGTTTGGGGGATACATTTAT
>NW_003858413.1:0-1160 GCF_000181295.1 Otolemur garnettii | reverse complement strand
AATATTCCATGGTGTACATATACCACAATTTATTAATCCATTCATGGGTCGATGGGCATTTAGGCTTCTTCCATGACTTAGCAATTATGAATTGAACTGCAATAAACATTCTGAGATACATATCTTTGTTATAATGTGAATTTTGGTCTTCTGGATATATACCTAGTAGAGAAATTGTAGGATCGAATGGCAGGTCTATTTTTAGATCTCTAAGTGTTCTCCAAACATTTTTCCAAAAGGAACGTATTAGTTTACATTACACCAACAGTGTAGAAGGGTTCCCTTTTCTCCACATCCACACCAACATCTCTGGTTTTGGAATTCTGTGATGTGGGCTAATCTTACTGGAGTTAGATGATATCTCAAAGTAGTTTTGATTTGCATTTCTCTGATGATTAAGTATGATGAGCATTTTTTCTCATTTTGTCTGTAGGCTGTGCGACTGTCTTCTTCAGAGAGGTTTCTCTTCAAGTCCCTCGCCCACCCTGAGATGGGCTCACTTGTTCGTTTCTTGCTAATACATTTGAGTTCTCTGTGGATTCTGGTAATTAAACCTTTCTCAGAGACATAACCTACAAATATCTTCTCTCATTCTGAGGGCTGTCTGCTTGCTTTACTTACTGTGTTCTTGGCTGTGCAGAAACTTTTTAGTTTGATCAGGTCCCAGTAGTGTATTTTTGATGCTGCTTCAATCGCCTGGGGGGTCCTCCTCATAAAATATTTGCCCGGGCCGATTTCTTCAAGAGTTTTCCGTGTACTTTCTTTTAGTATTTTTATACTTTCATATCTGAAGTTTAAATCTTTAATCCAGTAAGAGTCTATCTTAGTTAATGGTGAGAGATGTGGGTCCAGTTTCAGTCTTCTACAGGTTGCCAGCTAGTTCACCCAGCACCATTTGTTAAATAGAGAATCTTTTCCCCACTGAATTTTTTTAATTGGCTTGTCAAAGATCAAATAATGATAAGTAGCTGGGTTTATCTTTTGGTTCTCAATTCTGTTCCATACATCTACCTGTCTGTTTTTGTGCCAGTACCATGCTGTTTTGATCACTGCTAATTTATAGTATAGTCTGAGGTCTGGTAGCGTGATTTCCTCCTGCTTTGTTTTTATTTCTGAGTAATGTCTTGGCTATTCAAGGTTTTTTCTGATTCCATATAAAA
>NW_003858412.1:0-1160 GCF_000181295.1 Otolemur garnettii | reverse complement strand
CACAGCAATCTCCAACTCCTGGGCTTAAGCGATTCTCTTGCCTCAGCCTCCCAAGTAGCTGGGGCTACAGGTGCCCGCCACAACACCTGGCTATTTTTCTGTTGTAGTTGTCATTGTTGTTTGGTGGGCCCAGGCTCGGTTTGGACCTACCAGCTCTGGTGCATGTGGCTGGTGCCCTAGCCGCTGAGCTATAGGCGCCGAGTCCCTGGAACTTTTTTGTTAAAGTAACCAGGTTATTTGTCTTGCGTTTCTCCAGGCTGGATTTAGCTAACTGCCTTCATGCCTTCATGCAATGCTGTTAACAAGTTCCTCTGTCCTGTGAACTTCCTGTAAATTGGCAGATCTAGAGGAGGGGCCTGCAGCTACTGTCTGTGGGCCAGGTCTGGCCACACCTTTGGTTTTGTCCATGGTTGCCTTTGTGCCACCACAGTGAACTGAGCAGACAGAATTGCTGAGTCACAACAGAGACGGTATAGACAGCAAAGGCCAAACACTTACTCTCTGACCTCTCACAGGAAGTCTTCTGACCAACCAGCTCTAGAGGCTGGTTGTCTTTATAGTCTCTATAATAAATGTCTCTATAATAAATGTATAGATTCAAGTAAATTTTCTCCTTTGTAAGAAAATTTTATAGAGGGTGTTGGAATCAGGAGACAGTGACCGACTGTCTCTCTTTTTGGTATTAGCAAGTTACTCATGATTATTCCCTGAAGTGTATTTTTTAAAATTAGGAGTTGCCAAATGGTAGGTGCTATTATAATCCCAACCTTTCTTCTTTCATGTATTAGTTGAAATATTTCTATAAAATGAAATTTTCAATAACCCAACTATTTTGTTACCCCGAGGTTCAGTTTGTACAGCAAGGCCACGATAAATGCTCAATTCATTCCCTATATCTAACAGTTTTTAAAACAATTCATGAGTTGGTCCACCAGAGAATTTTTGATATGACCCAATGGTCTGGTCAGCTTCCCTGTTTTCTGGTTTGACAAGATGTTTCAGGCTTATTCTGTGTATTTTCTGTTCCAGGTGGAATCAGTGGCTTCTCTAGGGAGTGCTGATTCCTTTTTTTTTTTTTTTAATATATATATTTTATTAAATCATCACTGTGTACATTAATGCAGTCATGGGGTACAGTGTACTGGTTTTATATACAATTT
>NW_003858411.1:0-1160 GCF_000181295.1 Otolemur garnettii | reverse complement strand
CAAGAATATGAGGCAATTATTAAGTGCTGATAAAAAAGTAATACATAAAAATACACTTATAGTATACAGGTACATGGGTGGGCTATACTATTTTTAATACACATACAATATGTATATGCAAAATCTGTACACACAAATGCATGCACACACAGTAGGAAATAAAAGAAAACTAGTAGAAAAATATGAATTCATCAATGACACCTGCATACAACTGCCTTTCGTAAGTGGCCACAGGTGGAGGTATATGAAAACAAATTCTTGACTAACTTAGGAGGAAGTGAATTGAAAGAAACTAATGTATTTCCTGACCTCCATCATTTTGATCTTCAGAGCACAGTTAGCCCTCGCTGGTGCAGTGTAGGTGGTAGTGACATTGTGTCACTGGTGAGCCTAGGTCTTTTTTTTTTTTTTTTTTTTTTTGAGACAGAGCCTCAAGCTGTCATCCTGGGTAGAGTGCTATGACGTCACAGCTCACAGCAACCTCCAACTCCTGGGCTTAAGCCATACTCTTGCCTCAGCCTCCCAAATAGCTGGGACTATAGGTGCCCGTCACAACACCTGGCTATTTTTTGGTTGTAGTTGTCATTGTTCTTTGGCAGGCCCCGGCTGGATTCGAACCTGCCAGCTCTGGTGTATGTAGCTGGCACCTTAGCCACTTGAGCTACAGGCACCGAGCTGGTGAGCCTAGGTCTTAAAAGACATTATGGATTTTGTCCCTCTTGGACTATTAAGAGTTCCTTTGCCATGGATAAATATTCTGAGAGATGAGTCATTAGGTGATTTTACCATTTTGTGATTATCATAAAGTGTAATTACATTTGTAATTACTACATCTATGTAGTAGAGCCTACTTCATACCGAGGCTATATGATCTAGCCTATTACTCCTAGGATACAAACTTGCACAGAATGTTAATGTTCTGAATACTGAAGGCAATTGAAGTAAAAAGGACTTGTGTATCTAAACATATCTATTCAGGGAAAAATATAGTAAAAATACAGTGTTCTAATTTTAAGGGGCCATTGTGGTACACGTGGTCTGTCCTGTGCTAAAAGGTAGTCACGCGGTGTCTGACTATATTTCTATTTCTGCCATAATATAAATAGGCCCAGGGTAGTCTGCTAAGGCCATGGAATGAAGTGGAGCAGACTGATACTGAA
>NW_003858410.1:0-1160 GCF_000181295.1 Otolemur garnettii | reverse complement strand
AAAAAAAAATAGTATTTTGTATTTGTAGCTTTTCTTTAGCATAAATATAAATATGCTCTTTATTGGAAAATTGGAAATGCACAGTCTACTTGCATTTAAAAGCCATGAGGGTTATTTGGGTTCTCAACATGTAGTAGCAACATTCAGTGAAATTCTTTGTAGTATTAGAAGTGTAAATATTGAAGCCTCACATACGATCAAGGACAAATAACAAAATAGTAAGCTTTTTTATTTTGGGAAAGCTGAGGATATATTCATACAGTATGGGCATCATTCACATAAAGTTTAAAAAAGATGTAAAATAAGTGCTTTTGGTTATGACTATGAAATTTAAAAAGCATAGGAATTCTACTAACTTCAGGATAGTGATTGCTGGGAAATGGGGTAAGAAATGGGATTGAGAAGGGGTATATAATTATGTTTTATTTCCTTAATATGCCAAATATAGCAAAATGGTAAGATTTGACAAAGTTGATGGTGGTAGATATGCTTGTCATATATTCTTCATGTGCTTACTAAATTCCATAGCAAAATGAAAGATTCTTGCCAATTCTTCTGGTATTCAAACTGCACAAGAAAGAAGTAGGTTATGAAATTTGCAAGAAAAAGGGGGAAAATTCAAACTGAATAGGTTATATCGCATGCTTAGCAATTCAGCAAGTTGAAAAAGCGCTAGAATTGGGATTCTGCAGTCTTATCATAGAGGAAATGTGTAAAACCGAATCAAGGGGAACTCATAAAGGTGGTCTGAGCTTCAACTGCATGCAATTCTTTATTATCCTAAAGTGGATTTTTAATTTCTTTGTCTTGAATCATCTGAATAATTTCATTATCATTTTTTATTAATGTTTAACCGTCAGATAAAATGCATTTTTAATATTTTCAGATGATTCAGATGTATTGGCATATGTTTATGTATACATATTTCTTAATATCTTCAAATAGGAGCTCTAGTGTCTTTGTTGAGAGAATTTTTTATGAGACATTTGAAAGATAAATGTATTCTCAACTGAGATAAATTAATGTGTATATTCATACAAAATTATTTCTAGTTATTATGAACTTAATGGTAAAGTAATATCCTAAGAAACTGAATATTATGAATAAAAAATACCTATCTTTAGGCCTAACATTCAGTTTTACCCCCAAAATACAAATCT
>NW_003858409.1:0-1161 GCF_000181295.1 Otolemur garnettii | reverse complement strand
AGCTCAGCGCCCAGGACAGACTTTTCAGATTCTTATATTTTAACCTGGATGCATTCTTTCCTAACACTCATATAAATTCTTTTTTTTTTTTTTTTTGAGACAGAGTCTCACTTTGTTGCCCCTGGTAGAGTGCTGTGGCATCATAACTTATAGTAACCTCAGACTCCTGGGCTCAAACGATTCTCTTGCTTCAGCCTCCCAAGTAGCTGAGACTACAAGCACCCACCACAATGCCCAGTTATTTTTAAAGATGGGGTCTCACTCTTGTTCAGGCTGGTCTGGAACTCTTAAACTCAGGCAATCTGCCCCCCCAACCCCCACCGGGTGCTAGGATTGCAGAGGTGAGCCACTGCGACTGGCCTTAAATTCCAGTTCTTATCTCAAATCTTAGGTCTTACAGAGCAGTGAACAAACTTGACCAAAGCACGCAGAGACAGAGAAGGTAACCCAACTCCCTGGCACCAGCAACATGGGAAGAGTGTGGTGTGATATGTCCATGCAGATTTGCAAGTTAGTGGAGGAGCCCTGCCTGATTCTTTAGATTTTAAATTCCTACCTCTAGATCTAGACGAGGAGGAGAGGAGAAATGGATGCTCAGCAGTGAGACTGGGTGACCAAGGTGAAGGGCGTGTCTCTCAGCGTGTGAGCGTCCGCCTGTGGCTTGGGTCCCTCCTGTGGCCCTGGAGTTCAGATGTGCCGCCTTCATTCTGTCTTGGGTTTTATGACTTGAAGCTTCAGCTGAGAATGCAGGGAGAGCAAAACAAAACCACCAGTCCCATTTCAGAGGAAGAGAAGAGCAACGGGCCAGCAAAACCCTTTCTGATGGAAAGTTCACTGTCAGGTTATCAGGAAACGTGTCCTCTCAGTACATCAGAAATTAGATACAGATGGAAAACATTTTCTATTTAAAAACCTTAAATATACAAAGAAATTGAGAAGATAATAGTTAAAAAAAATACCCTGCCTAGATTCAGTTTTCTTTTTCTTTTTTTTTTGAGACAGAGCCTCAAGCTGTCCCCCTGGGTAGAGTGCTGTGGCATCACAGCTCACAGCAACCTCCAACTCCGTACAGTATCACCACCGTAGACCGTAATAAGAATAGTATTTTCATTCTTTTTTAAAGAATGAAAGAAGTGCACCCAGAATGTAAAAGGTGGAAAG
>NW_003858408.1:0-1161 GCF_000181295.1 Otolemur garnettii | reverse complement strand
ATCTTTTTTTAAGCACTGTTGCAAAGGATCAGAAATCAACTCCTGATCATTCTTTTGCCATTTGGTTACAAGTTCTTCGATGAATTGGCCTTTTTTGCCTTCATTTCCCAGTCTCACTGCATGATCTCCTCGCTGACATCCAGGCCGAAAGTTTTCCGCAACTGCTCGGTGCACCAGTGCACCAGCGGATCCCCGGACGCCACCCCTGCCACCGCCATCTTCCCCAGCCGCTACACCAGAGAATTTTAACATCTCTTTTTTCTATCTTGTGGTTATTAAATTGCTTTTTATTTCTGTTTGCTTGGTTTTATTAAGTAAATATTACTCATACGAAGAATTAAAATAAGAAAAGAATACATATGTTTCCCTTGCCAATTTGAGTGAAGGATTTTTAAGGCTGGGTAAATATCAAACAGATGGAAAAAGTGACAAGCACCATCAGGAAGTTCTCAGTCCAAACCTGAGAAATCTGCCTGGATGGCTCCAGACACTTTTGGCAGCCTGGGATAGCCCAGGCTTCGTTCAGAATAATGCTTTTCACTGCATTAAATGCACAGGAAGAAAGTCAGCTATATTTTTAAAAGTCATCAAAAATTTGGAAGCACCCATAACTCAGTGGGTAGGGTGCTGGCCACATACACCCAGGGTGGCAGGTTTGAACACAGCCTGGGCCAGCTAAACAACAATGACAACTGCAACAGAAAAATAGCCCAGTGTTGTGCTGAGCAGCTGTAGTCCCAGCTACTTGGGAGGCTGAGGCAAGAGAATTGCTTAAGCCCAAGAGTTGGCGGCTAGTGGATTTTCTTCTTCCAGGATCCTCCTGCCTGCAAAGTCAATGGTGACTTTCTTAGAGAGCCGAGAGGCATGTCGAAGTTCCCTCAGCTCCTCTTCTCGCTTCTTGAGGGTTTCCTGCTCTAGTTTAGATAACCACTGGTTAGAATCGCTGGCAAAGTAATCTGACTCATCATCAATGACTTGGGTCCTTCGAATGCTAGTTCTGTCAAACTCTAATAGTTTATCTTTATGCTTGATAGCCTTTTCCAGGCCAGACTTAATTTGTAATTCTTTTGTTTTTTTTTTTTTTTGAGACAGAGCCTCAAGCTGTCCCCCTGGGTAGAGTGCCGTGGCATTACAGCTCACAGCAACCTCCAACTCCTGGGC
>NW_003858407.1:0-1161 GCF_000181295.1 Otolemur garnettii | reverse complement strand
AGGTGCCTGTGGTCCCAGCTACTTGGGAGGTGGAGGCAGGAGACTCGCTTGAGCCCAGGAGTTGGAGGTTGCTGTGAGCTGTGATGTCACAGCACAGCACTCCACCCAGGGGGACAGCTTGAGGCTCTGTCTCAAAAAAAGAGGCTGTTGGGGAACAATCTTTTTAATTTTCCTTGGCTCCAGAGAGGAGCCAAAGGGAATGTTACAAGACGTTTGAACCAAAAAAAAAAAAAAAAAAGAAGAAGAAGACGACTTTTGAATCTGTTCTGTATTTACTCCTTTTCCCTGGTTGAAAGCTGAGCAAGGAGTTAGCACCCAAAGGCCCTGGCGTCCCCAGCAATGGTTCTGACCCCAGGACATGGGAGGGCCTTTGGAAAATCATGCTCTCCCAGCTTTTACTATCGTCTCTTCTCTTTCATGGTCCCAAATTTTTCCTATTTGTCTCTATGGACCTAGTCTGGTTCTCTCTCTCCTTGGTAGCATATGCTTTGTTTGAAAGTTGGTAGAGGATTGCTTATGTATTTAGTTCATTTTGTACTGGTTTATTCTGGTATTTTTCAGTTGTCTTAAGTGTGTTTCAAATGTAATGTTGTAGGTATGTTGTAAGATCCTGTTTATTACTTTTCATTGCAAACCTAAATTCAATTGGCGTTTTTATTTGTTGAGAAAAAAAATGCTTAACCATGTTAACTATAAGCCAGCTCCAAACAAAGGGCAAAATGACTCCCCTCCATAACTTGTCTGGGCAACCAGAGGCCTGTGAAGGGAAGACAAGGGCAACTCCCCATGGCAAGAATGGCCCTAAACCCCTAGCTACAGTTCAGTCTCTTGAAAATAAAGAAAAGCAATGAAGATGACCCTGGGTATTTGATTTCTTCTGGTTTATTGGTATAAATGGGGAAGTTTAAAATACTTCCAGGTTTCTTTAAGACTTCTTCTAATTGGCTCGGCGCCTGTGGCTCAAGTGGCTAAGGCGCCAGCCACATACACCTAAGGTGGCGGGTTCGAATCCAGAAGGCACCCTCCACATACACCTGAGTTGGTGGGTTCGAATCTGTCTCACACAAAACAAACAAACAAACAAACAAAAGACTTCTTCTAATTGTAATGCGGAAGTTTCAAAGTGTTTCTTATCTCTGATTTGTCATTGAGTTTAATTAT
>NW_003858406.1:0-1161 GCF_000181295.1 Otolemur garnettii | reverse complement strand
GTATCCCAAAAGTTACCATGTGTAGGGAAAATGAGAAATTGCAGCTAACTGTACTTTATTTTTTTTTTTTTTTTTTTTGAGAAAGAGCCCAAAACCGCCCCCCTGGGTAGAGGGCCGGGGCATTACATCTCACAGCCCCCCCCACCTCCGGGGCTCAAGGGACTCTCCTGCCTCTGCCCCCCAAGTAGCTGGGCCCACAGGTGCCTGCCACAACGCCTGGCCATTTTTTGGTTGCAGCCGTCATTGTTGTTTGGCAGGTCCAGGCTGGGGATTAGAACCCGCCACCTTAGGTGTACATGGCTGGCGCCTTAGCCGGTTGAGCTATAGGCGCCGAGCCCTTTATTTTTCTTCATTTTGACCACCTCTGTATGTTAACCAGTTTGTTTCAGTCCCTTGGGCAGTCAACTTACAGAGGTCCTGCTGTATTCTGACTTCTCTCTACATGTTTCATTTAACGTATCATTCATAAGCCAGTTACTTACAGAGAGCTTAGAAAGATGAACAGAAACAGAAAAGTGAACAGCAACACCTTTCTCCACTGCTAGTACAGGCTAGCAACTCACTTAAGATTTTAAAATACAGGCAATCCCCAAGTTACAAACATCTGACTTACATACAATTTGCACTTACAAATGGAGGCTATTATAGGTAATACGTAAATGTACCTTTCAACTTACATACAAATTCAACTTAGTAACAAACCCACAGAACTTATCTTGTTTGTAACATTCTCTCAAGGCCTACTTTTTCAGTAGTTTCCATATTAGTGTTCTAGGAAGAGTACCAGCTTCCTGAAAAAGTGCACATAACCAAAACAAGTCAGCATGCTTAGAACATTCCCCGCATGACAGGAAAGCAAAAAAGCATTCTTGCTGACATTCAATAAGCCCAGCTCTAATGGGCCCTCTCCACTAAGCCTTTCTTGAAAGGCTCTGGCTGCAGAATGAACAACTCCCTTCTCCAAGATTCTGCTGCCTCTGTGAATCTACTATATGGCATGCTCTAGAATGTTATTACTTATTTACATACTCTCTTTTCTATACTTTAGAAAGTTTTTAAAAAGCACAGAAATAGGCTCGGCGCCTATAGCTCAACAGGCTAAGGCGCCAGCCACGTACACCTAAGGTGGCGGGTTCGAATCCCCAGCCCGGACCCGCCAAA
>NW_003858405.1:0-1161 GCF_000181295.1 Otolemur garnettii | reverse complement strand
TACAGTGTAGTGTTTTCATATACAATTTGAAATACTTTCATCAAGCTGGTTCACATAGATGACTAAGCAAAGAACATGCCTTTAGTGCTGGAGGAATTCTGCTGGCACCAAGTGATTAATTCAGCAATATGGAAAGATTTGAAGTATTAAAACCCTATATTTGAACAGTTATCTTCTTTTCCTGGACAAGAATTATAAAGACGGATAAAAACATGACATGAAAAGATAAAAGATCATATACAAAATAAGGAAACATTTTAAGGTCAATAATATTTTTAAATAAAGTAATATTGTAGAATTTTTATTAATGATATCTAATATCCTGAGTACATACCTGAGGGAGAATGTAAGAAGTCTGACATGATGAGCAATTTTTAAAAGACAAAATGCTATCTAGCTATTATTTTGATGGTGGTTAAGTTTTCTAGAGATCCCTGTAATTTTTTGCATATCTTTTAATCTTTCCCAAAATGATTCACCATGCCCAAATATTTCCATTTAAACAGCTTCAGAGAAATCACAATCAATCTTGGCCTGCTCATACATTTGTAGATCCAACTTTTGTCAAATTGCTTTATGATTCTGAGTTGGACTGATGTCAATGTGATTTATGTTTCTCCTCCTGGCCTATGCAATGTGTCCTTACCATAACCAAGCTGTCACCGAGGAAAGAGGACCCACAAGGATGGAGCTGATCTACTTCCCAAAGTTCCAGTAACAAGAAATCACAACACAATCCTTGTCCTTTGCGCTCTGTGATCTGTGAGCTCCAAGAAGTATGCATCTTTCAGTGCTGGGCACACATTAGGAGAGGAGGATGCTCTTGAGATAAACCAGCAGATATAACCTGTGCTTTCTGGGAAGGTAACATCCCCCACCCCCAATAAAGTTCCTTTGAAAAATTTTTCAAAGAATAGTTGAATTAGGAAACTTTTTGAGACTTTTCACCTTGGACCACTGAGTGATATCACAATTCTGCTAAGTTTGCTTTGCTACAGAGAGCCCTTGCGGTTGTCTTAATTTTTCTGGTGGAAGTATTGACATTCTTCTTGTCCCAGGGAGACACAGTTATCAAGGTTTGATGGGGAAAAAATGACTGAGGCAAGCACTGCACTATCAATATTCATATAAAATAAAATTCTTAGCCAACAAACTTGAAGA
>NW_003858404.1:0-1161 GCF_000181295.1 Otolemur garnettii | reverse complement strand
GCCCAGGAGTTGGAGGTTGCTGTGAGCTGTAATGCCACGGCACTCTACCCAGGGGGACAGCTTGAGGCTCTGTCTCAAAAAAAAAAAAAAACAAAAGAATTACAAATTAAGTCTGGCCTGGAAAAGGCTATCAAGCATAAAGATAAACTATTAGAGTTTGACAGAACTAGCATTCGAAGGACCCAAGTCATTGATGATGAGTCAGATTACTTTGCCAGCGATTCTAACCAGTGGTTATCTAAACTAGAGCAGGAAACCCTCAAGAAGCGAGAAGAGGAGCTGAGGGAACTTCGACATGCCTCTCGGCTCTCTAAGAAAGTCACCATTGACTTTGCAGGCAGGAGGATCCTGGAAGAAGAAAATCCACTAGCCGCCAACTCTTGGGCTTAAGCAATTCTCTTGCCTCAGCCTCCCAAGTAGCTGGGACTACAGCTGCTCAGCACAACACTGGGCTATTTTTCTGTTGCAGTTGTCATTGTTGTTTAGCTGGCCCAGGCTGTGTTCAAACCTGCCACCCTGGGTGTATGTGGCCAGCACCCTACCCACTGAGTTATGGGTGCTTCCAAATTTTTGATGACTTTTAAAAATATAGCTGACTTTCTTCCTGTGCATTTAATGCAGTGAAAAGCATTATTCTGAACGAAGCCTGGGCTATCCCAGGCTGCCAAAAGTGTCTGGAGCCATCCAGGCAGATTTCTCAGGTTTGGACTGAGAACTTCCTGATGGTGCTTGTCACTTTTTCCATCTGTTTGATATTTACCCAGCCTTAAAAATCCTTCACTCAAATTGGCAAGGGAAACATATGTATTCTTTTCTTATTTTAATTCTTCGTATGAGTAATATTTACTTAATAAAACCAAGCAAACAGAAATAAAAAGCAATTTAATAACCACAAGATAGAAAAAAGAGATGTTAAAATTCTCTGGTGTAGCGGCTGGGGAAGATGGCGGTGGCAGGGGTGGCGTCCGGGGATCCGCTGGTGCACTGGTGCACCGAGCAGTTGCGGAAAACTTTCGGCCTGGATGTCAGCGAGGAGATCATGCAGTGAGACTGGGAAATGAAGGCAAAAAAGGCCAATTCATCGAAGAACTTGTAACCAAATGGCAAAAGAATGATCAGGAGTTGATTTCTGATCCTTTGCAACAGTGCTTAAAAAAAGAT
>NW_003858403.1:0-1161 GCF_000181295.1 Otolemur garnettii | reverse complement strand
TCACAGCAACCTCCAACTCCCGGGCTCAAGAGAGCTTCCTGCCTCAGCCTCCCAAGTAGCTGGGACCACAGGCGCCCGACAAAACGCCCAGCTATTTTTTGGTTGCAGCCATTATTATTGTTTGGCAGGTCCGGGCTGGATTCAAACCCACCACCTTAGGTGTATGTGGCTGCCTCCTTAGCCACTTGAGCCACAGGCGCCGAGCCAGCTTAAGTGATTTTCTTGCCTCAGCCTCCCAGGTAGCTGGAACTACAGGCGCCTGCCACAATGCCCGGCTATTTTTTGGTTGTCATTGCTGTCTGGCAGGCCAGGCTGGAGTAGAACCCACCAGCTGTGGTGTCTGTGGCTGGTGCCTTAGCCGCTTGAGCTATAGCGCTGAGCCATCTGGCTATTTTTTGGTTGTAGTTGTCATTGTTGTTTGGCAGGCCTGGATTGGATTCGAACCTGCCAGCTCTGATAGATGTGGCTGGTGCCCTAGCCACTGAGCTATAGGCGCCGAGCCAAGGAAGCTGATATCTTGATTTGAAAATAGGTTTATGAAAAGCTGTGAGGCAGGGAGGATTTAAACAGTTGAGGGATAACAAAAGTACAGAATCCCTTTCTACAGTGGTGTATGGAGAAGGGGCAGTGCTCAGCCATTTCTCAAGCCTCTACAAAGTGGTCATCTCATTAAAGCCTCCCAACTCTGAAGGTTCCTTAGCCTCTCTGACAGGTGTGAAAACTGATCATCAGAAAGGGGAAATGGTCAGCTGAAAGTCACACAAGAGCACACACTCCTTCCCCAGGATGTCTATTTAACAAAGGCTGAAAATATAGTAACTGAAGTTGACTCAGACCCGGGGAAAGTTGGGCTGGCGGAGGTGGGAGGACATGGGGGTGGCTGCTGAGCTTGGAGAATGACTGATCCATCTCCGGAGGCACTTTAGGGAGGGAAAGTCAGATGGTTCCAGGTTTGGGATCCAAGGGGGAGCGGGGCACACGGCATGGGCTTCTCTGCCATGCTTACCTAATGCAGCTAAGAGGCAGGTAATATACAAAGTCTGAAGCTATTTTCAGGTACGACTGGATAAGTTAAGTAGGGAAACTGAGGCAGAATCCCAGACAAGGACTATGGCAACATGGGAAAAGGAGAAGACTGCAGCACCATGACTTGTGGGTCTC
>NW_003858402.1:0-1161 GCF_000181295.1 Otolemur garnettii | reverse complement strand
AGATGTCAAGGGCATGATTTGAAACAGGCTTTGCGGAAATGCTATAGACCAACTCCGTATATTCAGTAGGATTGAGAATCAGTCTCATACTTCACATTTATGAAGAAGATCCATTTGTTCATGTATTTATTTTTTGCAAAAGCCTTTGTTGAGCCCCTGCCAGAGAACTGTGTCAGGAACTATGCTAGGCATAGGGGATGCAGCAGTGACACACACGGAACCAGTATACAATCAAGGGATGTAGGGGCCAAGGGAAAACTTCCCTTTTGCCCTCTGAAGTTTCACTGAAAAATCAATTCACAAGCGGCAGATCAGTGTGGGTTCAGGGGAGGAGTGCAGTCAGTACCCCATATCCCAGGGGACCCAGATATTTATATAGCCTTATTATAGGGTGCAGGAGGGCATGGAGATTACAGCATAGTATATAATATATCCATCAAGGGGCAATAAATGACTACTAACCAGAAAAATGGATCAGGGAGCAGAGATTAATTTGCAAATGGTTCTCTTTGGAAATTGAATAAGGTTACAAGAGACATCTTGTGAAAGCGTCTGCTCAGGTGTGGTTATATTCTTGATCTTTTCTGCAAAAAATAATAAGAAAACAGGGAAGCAGAGGAAAAACAATTGTTCTCTTAGTGGGTCCATCAGGATTTTGGGTAGACGGAGAAAATCTCTTCCAGTGTCTTTTGAAGCTTATCATTCAGCAGGGCAGCACCTATGGCTCAAAGGAGTAGGGCACTGGCCCCATATGCCAAAGGTGGCAGGTTCAAACCCAGCCCCTGCCAAAAATTGCAAAAAAAAAAAGGATAACCATGAGCTAATGTAAGCAGCCTACCCATGGAGGCCACTTCATTCAAGAAATATTCATAGTGGCCTGCCCATGTGCTTAGTAGAGTACACAATCTTTCCCTGCCTTCCATCGCATCTGACTTGATCTTTTTATTATTCTCAAACCCAGGAAGGTATTTTAATAGGGGAAAAGTTATGCACAGAAATAATGGTGGAAGAGTCTTAGTTCAGTGGAGGCAGTCTGAATTGCTGCATACTTTCCTGAGTAAGTCACTATTCATAATTATCAGATCCAAGGAATTTGCCTTCAGATTCTGTTACATGTATTGAGGATCAAGCAACTTTGTTAAGCTTAATATATAATGCCAG
>NW_003858401.1:0-1161 GCF_000181295.1 Otolemur garnettii | reverse complement strand
AGGCGCCAGCCACGTACACCTAAGGTGGCGGGTTCGAGTCCCCAGCCCGGACCCGCCAAAACAACAATGACGGCTGCAACCAAAAAATGGCCGGGCGTCGTGGCAGGCGCCTGTGGTCCCAGCTACTTGGGAGGCGGAGGCAAGAGACTTGCTTGAGCCCAGGAGTTGGAGGTTGCTGTGAGCTGTAATGCCACAGCACTCTGCCCAGGGGGACAGCTTGAGGCTCTATCTCAAAAAAATAAATAAATAAATAAATAAAATAAAAAATGTAAAAAGCCAGCTGGGCATCATGGCTAATGCCTGTAATTCTAACACTTAGGGAGGCCAAAGTGGGAGGATCATTTGAGCTAATACCAACTGGGGAGCAGCATACCAAGACCTGTCTCTACAAAAAATAAATGAGAATTAGCCTGGCATAGTGGTGCTCACCTATAGCCCCACCTACTCAGGAGGGAGGTTGAGGCAGGAAGAATACTTGAGCCCACCCAGGGATTGGAGGTTGTAGTGAGCTATGATCACACCACTGCACGGGCAACAGAGCAAGACCTTGTCTTAAAAAAGTAAAAATAAGGCTCGGTGCCTGTAGCATAGTGGTTACAGCGCCGGCCACATGCACCAATGATGGTGGGTTTAAACTTGGCCCTGGCCTACTAAACAGTGACAACTGCAGCAGAAAAATAGCCAGGCGTTGTGGTAGGCACCTGTAATCCCAGCTATTTGGGAGGCTGAAGCAAGAGAATCACTTAAGCCCAAAGTTTGAGGTTGCTCTGAGCTGTGACACCACAACACTCTCTACCAAGGGTGACACAATAAAACTCTGTTTCAAAAAATAATAATAAAAAAATAAAACAAAATAAATAAAATAAAAATAAGACCAGTCATGGTGGCTCACACCTGTAATCCTAGCACTCTGAGAGGCTGAGGCATGTGAATTACTTGAGCTCAGGCGTTTAAGACCATCCTGAGCAAGAGCAAGACCCTATCTCAACTAAAAACAGAAAAGTTAGCCAGGCATTGTGGCAGGCACTGGTAGTCCCATCTACTTGGGAGGCTGAGGCAAGAGGAATTCCTAGTCCAAGAGTTTAAAGTGTCGGCTCGGTGCCTGTGGCTCAAGCGGCTAAGGCACCAGCCACATACACCTAAGGTGGTGGGTTCAAATCC
>NW_003858400.1:0-1161 GCF_000181295.1 Otolemur garnettii | reverse complement strand
ATAATTAAACTCAATGACAAATCAGAGATAAGAAACACTTTGAAACTTCCGCATTACAATTAGAAGAAGTCTTTTGTTTGTTTGTTTGTTTGTTTTGTGTGAGACAGATTCGAACCCACCAACTCAGGTGTATGTGGAGGGTGCCTTCTGGATTCGAACCCGCCACCTTAGGTGTATGTGGCTGGCGCCTTAGCCACTTGAGCCACAGGCGCCGAGCCAATTAGAAGAAGTCTTAAAGAAACCTGGAAGTATTTTAAACTTCCCCATTTATACCAATAAACCAGAAGAAATCAAATACCCAGGGTCATCTTCATTGCTTTTCTTTATTTTCAAGAGACTGAACTGTAGCTAGGGGTTTAGGGCCATTCTTGCCATGGGGAGTTGCCCTTGTCTTCCCTTCACAGGCCTCTGGTTGCCCAGACAAGTTATGGAGGGGAGTCATTTTGCCCTTTGTTTGGAGCTGGCTTATAGTTAACATGGTTAAGCATTTTTTTTCTCAACAAATAAAAACGCCAATTGAATTTAGGTTTGCAATGAAAAGTAATAAACAGGATCTTACAACATACCTACAACATTACATTTGAAACACACTTAAGACAACTGAAAAATACCAGAATAAACCAGTACAAAATGAACTAAATACATAAGCAATCCTCTACCAACTTTCAAACAAAGCATATGCTACCAAGGAGAGAGAGAACCAGACTAGGTCCATAGAGACAAATAGGAAAAATTTGGGACCATGAAAGAGAAGAGACGATAGTAAAAGCTGGGAGAGCATGATTTTCCAAAGGCCCTCCCATGTCCTGGGGTCAGAACCATTGCTGGGGACGCCAGGGCCTTTGGGTGCTAACTCCTTGCTCAGCTTTCAACCAGGGAAAAGGAGTAAATACAGAACAGATTCAAAAGTCGTCTTCTTCTTCTTTTTTTTTTTTTTTTTTGGTTCAAACGTCTTGTAACATTCCCTTTGGCTCCTCTCTGGAGCCAAGGAAAATTAAAAAGATTGTTCCCCAACAGCCTCTTTTTTTGAGACAGAGCCTCAAGCTGTCCCCCTGGGTGGAGTGCTGTGCTGTGACATCACAGCTCACAGCAACCTCCAACTCCTGGGCTCAAGCGAGTCTCCTGCCTCCACCTCCCAAGTAGCTGGGACCACAGGCACCT
>NW_003858399.1:0-1161 GCF_000181295.1 Otolemur garnettii | reverse complement strand
CTTTCCACCTTTTACATTCTGGGTGCACTTCTTTCATTCTTTAAAAAAGAATGAAAATACTATTCTTATTACGGTCTACGGTGGTGATACTGTACGGAGTTGGAGGTTGCTGTGAGCTGTGATGCCACAGCACTCTACCCAGGGGGACAGCTTGAGGCTCTGTCTCAAAAAAAAAAGAAAAAGAAAACTGAATCTAGGCAGGGTATTTTTTTTAACTATTATCTTCTCAATTTCTTTGTATATTTAAGGTTTTTAAATAGAAAATGTTTTCCATCTGTATCTAATTTCTGATGTACTGAGAGGACACGTTTCCTGATAACCTGACAGTGAACTTTCCATCAGAAAGGGTTTTGCTGGCCCGTTGCTCTTCTCTTCCTCTGAAATGGGACTGGTGGTTTTGTTTTGCTCTCCCTGCATTCTCAGCTGAAGCTTCAAGTCATAAAACCCAAGACAGAATGAAGGCGGCACATCTGAACTCCAGGGCCACAGGAGGGACCCAAGCCACAGGCGGACGCTCACACGCTGAGAGACACGCCCTTCACCTTGGTCACCCAGTCTCACTGCTGAGCATCCATTTCTCCTCTCCTCCTCGTCTAGATCTAGAGGTAGGAATTTAAAATCTAAAGAATCAGGCAGGGCTCCTCCACTAACTTGCAAATCTGCATGGACATATCACACCACACTCTTCCCATGTTGCTGGTGCCAGGGAGTTGGGTTACCTTCTCTGTCTCTGCGTGCTTTGGTCAAGTTTGTTCACTGCTCTGTAAGACCTAAGATTTGAGATAAGAACTGGAATTTAAGGCCAGTCGCAGTGGCTCACCTCTGCAATCCTAGCACCCGGTGGGGGTTGGGGGGGCAGATTGCCTGAGTTTAAGAGTTCCAGACCAGCCTGAACAAGAGTGAGACCCCATCTTTAAAAATAACTGGGCATTGTGGTGGGTGCTTGTAGTCTCAGCTACTTGGGAGGCTGAAGCAAGAGAATCGTTTGAGCCCAGGAGTCTGAGGTTACTATAAGTTATGATGCCACAGCACTCTACCAGGGGCAACAAAGTGAGACTCTGTCTCAAAAAAAAAAAAAAAAAGAATTTATATGAGTGTTAGGAAAGAATGCATCCAGGTTAAAATATAAGAATCTGAAAAGTCTGTCCTGGGCGCTGAGCT
>NW_003858398.1:0-1161 GCF_000181295.1 Otolemur garnettii | reverse complement strand
CCCTGACCTCCTGCTTTTCTGCACTGGGCTAGAGGATCCTCAAGGAGAAAGTAGGTGGGAGGCTGGGGTGATGTGATGCTTTGTCCTTTCTCGGTGATGACCTCTTCCCATCTTGGCCTGGTGCAGACAAGGATGAGGGTGACCACCCCAACAACAGCTTCAGCCCCTGCAGCGCCCATGACCGCAGGTGCCTGCAGAAGCACTTTGCCAAAATGCGAGACCGGAGCACCAGCGGCGGCAAGATGAAGGTCATCGGGGCACCCCGGGAGGATACCCGGCCTGTGGTGAGGACCTCAGACCCACAAATGTGCATATGCTCGTGTGCATGCACACATATATCCCACCACCAGCACCCCCAGGACCCCCAGATCTGGACTGTGTTCATTCAGCAAACCTTGTTTGGACACCTCCTGTGTGCAAGGTGCACGTAGTGTGTGTCATCAGGACCCAGAGAGGGTCCTTATTCTTTTCCTTGCAGTTCCCTTCCTGCTTATCAGTTATATACATTGGTACAGCTGGATTGGTTGTTAAATACTGAAATTATTCCATTCTGGCTGGTGAAAAGCTCTCTGGGGTTTCCTGGCTCTTCTCTTAGATTCTCCATCCCAGACCTTCTCAGTAACTAAAGGGTTAATGCTGGCATAGCTGGGGGCCTTGGGACCCCGTTCCCATGGTCTGGCTAGTGTCCTTTTGGTTGGGGGGTAGCTGTTAATTGTGTGAGTTTGTCTCTATCCTTCCTGCTTAGAAATCACCCCCTCCCTGGTCCTCCCCATGGATTCTCACAGCCCCTTTACCCACATAGCCCCTCACTTCATAGCTCTCTGGTCCAGAAGCTCTTTGGCTCAATACTCTTTCCTCAAGTCCTTCTGCTTCCCTCTCCCCATGTCCTCTGAACCATACCCTACCCCTCACTTCCTTGGGTCCTGCCCAACCCACAGGCCTGGGCTGCCTTTGCAGGGTCTTCAGCCCCCACCCAGCTCCGATCCCAGGCCTGGCCCCCCTGCCTCTCTCTCCTCTGCTGAGCAGTTTCCTCCTCCCACTCCCCCAGCCCCAGGGTTCCTGCCAGAGCGAGCTGCACCGGGCCCTGGAGCGGCTGGCCGCCTCGCAGAGCCGCACCCATGAGGACCTCTACATCATCCCCATCCCCAACTGCGATCGCAA
>NW_003858397.1:0-1161 GCF_000181295.1 Otolemur garnettii | reverse complement strand
GGATTTGAACCCACCACCTTAGGTGTATGTGGCTGGTGCCTTAGCCGCTTGAGCCACAGGCACCGAGCCGACACTTTAAACTCTTGGACTAGGAATTCCTCTTGCCTCAGCCTCCCAAGTAGATGGGACTACCAGTGCCTGCCACAATGCCTGGCTAACTTTTCTGTTTTTAGTTGAGATAGGGTCTTGCTCTTGCTCAGGATGGTCTTAAACGCCTGAGCTCAAGTAATTCACATGCCTCAGCCTCTCAGAGTGCTAGGATTACAGGTGTGAGCCACCATGACTGGTCTTATTTTTATTTTATTTATTTTGTTTTATTTTTTTATTATTATTTTTTGAAACAGAGTTTTATTGTGTCACCCTTGGTAGAGAGTGTTGTGGTGTCACAGCTCAGAGCAACCTCAAACTTTGGGCTTAAGTGATTCTCTTGCTTCAGCCTCCCAAATAGCTGGGATTACAGGTGCCTACCACAACGCCTGGCTATTTTTCTGCTGCAGTTGTCACTGTTTAGTAGGCCAGGGCCAAGTTTAAACCCACCATCATTGGTGCATGTGGCCGGCGCTGTAACCACTATGCTACAGGCACCGAGCCTTATTTTTACTTTTTTAAGACAAGGTCTTGCTCTGTTGCCCGTGCAGTGGTGTGATCATAGCTCACTACAACCTCCAATCCCTGGGTGGGCTCAAGTATTCTTCCTGCCTCAACCTCCCTCCTGAGTAGGTGGGGCTATAGGTGAGCACCACTATGCCAGGCTAATTCTCATTTATTTTTTGTAGAGACAGGTCTTGGTATGCTGCTCCCCAGTTGGTATTAGCTCAAATGATCCTCCCACTTTGGCCTCCCTAAGTGTTAGAATTACAGGCATTAGCCATGATGCCCAGCTGGCTTTTTACATTTTTTATTTTATTTATTTATTTATTTATTTTTTTGAGATAGAGCCTCAAGCTGTCCCCCTGGGCAGAGTGCTGTGGCATTACAGCTCACAGCAACCTCCAACTCCTGGGCTCAAGCAAGTCTCTTGCCTCCGCCTCCCAAGTAGCTGGGACCACAGGCGCCTGCCACGACGCCCGGCCATTTTTTGGTTGCAGCCGTCATTGTTGTTTTGGCGGGTCCGGGCTGGGGACTCGAACCCGCCACCTTAGGTGTACGTGGCTGGCGCCT
>NW_003858396.1:0-1161 GCF_000181295.1 Otolemur garnettii | reverse complement strand
TTTGGCGGGTCCGGGCTGGGGATTCGAACCCGCCACCTTAGGTGTACGTGGCTGGCGCCTTAGCCTGTTGAGCTATAGGCGCCGAGCCTATTTCTGTGCTTTTTAAAAACTTTCTAAAGTATAGAAAAGAGAGTATGTAAATAAGTAATAACATTCTAGAGCATGCCATATAGTAGATTCACAGAGGCAGCAGAATCTTGGAGAAGGGAGTTGTTCATTCTGCAGCCAGAGCCTTTCAAGAAAGGCTTAGTGGAGAGGGCCCATTAGAGCTGGGCTTATTGAATGTCAGCAAGAATGCTTTTTTGCTTTCCTGTCATGCGGGGAATGTTCTAAGCATGCTGACTTGTTTTGGTTATGTGCACTTTTTCAGGAAGCTGGTACTCTTCCTAGAACACTAATATGGAAACTACTGAAAAAGTAGGCCTTGAGAGAATGTTACAAACAAGATAAGTTCTGTGGGTTTGTTACTAAGTTGAATTTGTATGTAAGTTGAAAGGTACATTTACGTATTACCTATAATAGCCTCCATTTGTAAGTGCAAATTGTATGTAAGTCAGATGTTTGTAACTTGGGGATTGCCTGTATTTTAAAATCTTAAGTGAGTTGCTAGCCTGTACTAGCAGTGGAGAAAGGTGTTGCTGTTCACTTTTCTGTTTCTGTTCATCTTTCTAAGCTCTCTGTAAGTAACTGGCTTATGAATGATACGTTAAATGAAACATGTAGAGAGAAGTCAGAATACAGCAGGACCTCTGTAAGTTGACTGCCCAAGGGACTGAAACAAACTGGTTAACATACAGAGGTGGTCAAAATGAAGAAAAATAAAGGGCTCGGCGCCTATAGCTCAACCGGCTAAGGCGCCAGCCATGTACACCTAAGGTGGCGGGTTCTAATCCCCAGCCTGGACCTGCCAAACAACAATGACGGCTGCAACCAAAAAATGGCCAGGCGTTGTGGCAGGCACCTGTGGGCCCAGCTACTTGGGGGGCAGAGGCAGGAGAGTCCCTTGAGCCCCGGAGGTGGGGGGGGCTGTGAGATGTAATGCCCCGGCCCTCTACCCAGGGGGGCGGTTTTGGGCTCTTTCTCAAAAAAAAAAAAAAAAAAAATAAAGTACAGTTAGCTGCAATTTCTCATTTTCCCTACACATGGTAACTTTTGGGATAC
>NW_003858395.1:0-1162 GCF_000181295.1 Otolemur garnettii | reverse complement strand
ATGGTCATTAATTTAGGTTCAGAATAGTAAAACCATAATTTTATGCTAAAACACAAAGCATATGAGTAGAAATTTAAAAAATACCTCCCTAAGAAGGCTAGAATAGTGTGAGTCCCATTAAATCAAGATCACACTGAACTTGTTTTTGACAATAAATTGGTCCCATCTATAAAAAGGATGGAATGTAGATATTTAACAAAAGAAAAATGATAAATGTGGAAAGGATCCTGAAAATCTCCCACTCATTTTGTACTTGCTCCTGGGTTATTTTTCATTTATCTTTAAATTTCAAAATATCTGGTGGTTATACAAATGACTTGTGTTGCATGGACTGCTTTTGTAATGCTTGAGTCACAACTACAAGTGTGCCCATCACCTGAATAGTATTCATTGTATTCATTCATTGTGTTTTGCCCCTCCCCCTTCTTGATTTGCACTATTACATCCCTTTCTGCACAAGTGTCCTTGGTCCCCTTTTCAATAGTCTCCCTTTTCAATGCTCTTATATATCCTGCCATCTCATGTATCTGGCACTACCGATTTCATGCCACATCCTTGAAGTGAGGTGCAAAAAATTCCAATACATCAGATGTTACGGGATCAGACACTGGTTATCAACTCTCATTATTCTGGACAGTGCAAGACAGATGAGGATGATAGAGAGAGACAGAGAGGAGCTGAAGAGACGCAAAAGGGCTAAAATCTCAGATACTTGGAGAAAAGGGTTTAACAGCCTCACTTCACTCATAATATAACAGATTTATCACAGCACTTCTTCCTGTGTTATGTTGTGTTGTGTTGAAAAGGCATGTTTTGACATTGATAGAGAAGTTCACTCATTCATTTTCTAATAAACACATGGACCTCAAGTTTTCCAGTGCTGGATGTTGTGACAACAAAGTGGAATGAAGTTTAATTAGTGTCCGTGTTGTCCCCCTCCTCTGTTTTTTATATTCGACTTACCTTTTATTAGACTGACAGATACGTCATTACGTCAGTATGACCCCTGCAAGTTTGCATCCTTCCAAATGTTAGCACAATGCCTTGTCTATGCTTTATATCTTCGCGTAGGTAGATATATGAGTGGACAGATATATAAATGATTGGATGGATGATAATAGATAGATAAGTGAATATCAGTAGTAAAAATTATGACTTTTGT
>NW_003858394.1:0-1162 GCF_000181295.1 Otolemur garnettii | reverse complement strand
GAGGATGACTAACTCTTTCTGCCCTCTTCTAATCCAGCTCTGACATTCAGGGAGCCTTTCTGGCTGAAAATCTGTAGCCTAAGGCTGGAAGAAAACGAATGATTGTGGTTATTTGATCCAGGCAGGCAGTTTGCACTGATACCCATTACTGTCAGCCCCAGGGGCCAGGACAATGCTTCCAACCCCTGACAGATGGGGTTCGCTTGGGCCTGGGAGCATGGTTTGAGGTTGTGACTGGGAGATAGGCCATTGCAGAGGAACATATGCAGGTGGGTCCCATCACTCTTACTCTAATCAGCATACTTACTAATCAAGAAAAAGCACCTTATAGCCTGGGAGCTCTATTAGGCTTCCTATAAAGCCCCTACTCTTGGGAGCTGGTTTAGTACCTGCTCTGTGATAGAGCTGAAGAGAAGTTGGTGGTGTGTCCTGCTGGTACAATCAAGCAAGGAGACTGACTATATGGGAAGAATTAAAGAATTAAGAATGGTAGAAAGATGGGGGGAATACAAAGCAAAAGATGAATGAAAGCTACAATTAAGATGGCATAAAGAAATGGCATGCTTTCTCTGTGGCCATAATTGTTCAGCAATCAATCAACATTATGAAATGAAGCTTTATATTGTTCTAGATCCTGCTTTAGTAGCTAGGAGTGACAGATGAAAAATATGTACACATAAACTTCCAAGGAAATCTCACTCCTGGCAGAAAAAAAGATGACATTGCACATATAAATTACCAATATTAGCTGTGCCTCAATATTAAGAATCAAATTAAAGTTCCCAAGATTAAGTGGTGCCAAAATTTAGAAGCAGAGAAGAATTTCAGTTTAACAATTCCTGGATCTGTCAAGGAAGATTGTTAATTTTGAAGGAAATAGATAGAATTCAGTGTTGAGAAATAAACAGAAGACAAGGATTGATAAATGAAAAGGATGGGTATCTATCATTACTGATGTCAGCAAATGGGAATGTTGACCTTTAGATCACTAAGTTATTGATCTGGGTGTTAACTAAGTCCTATCACCTAGTTACTCTTTTATGTATGAATGGGCAGATATTACCCTCTGCCTGGATGGTCAAATGGACATTTCTACTTGAAGATAGAAAGCACTAGCCTATTCTTCTGGTTAGTGGGCACTGTAGAGAAAACCTTAGTGAAC
>NW_003858393.1:0-1162 GCF_000181295.1 Otolemur garnettii | reverse complement strand
CACAGCAATCTCCAACTCCTGGGCTTAAGCGATTCTCTTGCCTCAGCCTCCCAAGTAGCTGGGGCTACAGGTGCCCGCCACAACACCTGGCTATTTTTCTGTTGTAGTTGTCATTGTTGTTTGGTGGGCCCAGGCTCGGTTTGGACCTACCAGCTCTGGTGCATGTGGCTGGTGCCCTAGCCGCTGAGCTATAGGCGCCGAGTCCCTGGAACTTTTTTGTTAAAGTAACCAGGTTATTTGTCTTGCGTTTCTCCAGGCTGGATTTAGCTAACTGCCTTCATGCCTTCATGCAATGCTGTTAACAAGTTCCTCTGTCCTGTGAACTTCCTGTAAATTGGCAGATCTAGAGGAGGGGCCTGCAGCTACTGTCTGTGGGCCAGGTCTGGCCACACCTTTGGTTTTGTCCATGGTTGCCTTTGTGCCACCACAGTGAACTGAGCAGACAGAATTGCTGAGTCACAACAGAGACGGTATAGACAGCAAAGGCCAAACACTTACTCTCTGACCTCTCACAGGAAGTCTTCTGACCAACCAGCTCTAGAGGCTGGTTGTCTTTATAGTCTCTATAATAAATGTCTCTATAATAAATGTATAGATTCAAGTAAATTTTCTCCTTTGTAAGAAAATTTTATAGAGGGTGTTGGAATCAGGAGACAGTGACCGACTGTCTCTCTTTTTGGTATTAGCAAGTTACTCATGATTATTCCCTGAAGTGTATTTTTTAAAATTAGGAGTTGCCAAATGGTAGGTGCTATTATAATCCCAACCTTTCTTCTTTCATGTATTAGTTGAAATATTTCTATAAAATGAAATTTTCAATAACCCAACTATTTTGTTACCCCGAGGTTCAGTTTGTACAGCAAGGCCACGATAAATGCTCAATTCATTCCCTATATCTAACAGTTTTTAAAACAATTCATGAGTTGGTCCACCAGAGAATTTTTGATATGACCCAATGGTCTGGTCAGCTTCCCTGTTTTCTGGTTTGACAAGATGTTTCAGGCTTATTCTGTGTATTTTCTGTTCCAGGTGGAATCAGTGGCTTCTCTAGGGAGTGCTGATTCCTTTTTTTTTTTTTTTTTAATATATATATTTTATTAAATCATCACTGTGTACATTAATGCAGTCATGGGGTACAGTGTACTGGTTTTATATACAATTT
>NW_003858392.1:0-1162 GCF_000181295.1 Otolemur garnettii | reverse complement strand
TTGTTTGGCGGGTCCGGGCTGGGGATTCGAACCCGCCACCTTAGGTGTATGTGGCTGGCGCCTTAGCCGGTTGAGCTATAGGCGCTGAGCCTGAACTACTTTCTAACTGCACATCTTATTGGGCCAAAATGTAAACATGTATTTTCAACATGCGATTAGTAATTTTGTGAATTAATATTTTTGAGTCAACTCTTGTTTGGGCAGATTCCAAACTAAAGACAGCACAGTCTAGCTTCCTCTGCCGGAAGTGTCCAGGGCTTCCTCGGCCAGGAAGAACTCTGGGGAGACTGTAAGACAATCTACCCTTCCAAGGTTACAGGTTTCCACAGACTACTGTTCACACCTGCTACTTCAAGAATCGAATCCTGTGGAAAAAGAAAGTATAGTGCCATGGAGAAGTGGAACGCGTATAAACAGAAAATCCTCTACAGAAAAAATTAGTAATTTATAAACGCAAAATGCTGAGGCCATTGGTTGAGGAAGAACAGCTGAGCTCCTTCTGTTTACTACACCCAGGACCAGGGGGCACAGGCAGGCAGAGCACAGACCTGACTCCCAGCTCCACGGCCTCTCCTCTGTGTATTTCCTAAGTCTCTGTGCCTGCTTCTTTATCTAGTCTGTTCTCCTCCTCGCTATTTAACAAAAGTTTACTCCTATTCTTGCAACTGTTCGCGATGCCTGCGGTAACATCTGCCCTCACTGGCCTGGCCCTCTGTCTTCAGGTCCCTGTCCCGCATCAGCCTCCCCTGCCATCACTTCTAATCCTGCCCCAGCCCGCAGGCATTAGCTTAGGGTGTCTGTACAAACTGCCCCTTTCCTGTAAAGTGCTTATCATCACCCACACCTGCACCCCTACCTCCAGCCTACTAAGGTCTAACCACCTTCCAAGGTCAGCCTAAGGACGGTCCTAAGCGCTCTAATTCCTTTATTGATTCTAGGAACATGTACTGACATCAGTATTTATTTGCCCACCTACTTCCCCTACCAGAACTATGAGGTTATTTGAATATTACTGTTTACTAAGGGCTAAGAAAAGTGCCTGACACAGAGTAGGTGTTCACTGAATTGTTACATTTTGATGAATGAGTCAACGAGCAAATGGGTTAATGAAAGAAATGTGATCTGGGTCCATGCTTAGGAACACAGGCTTTGTGATGCGACA
>NW_003858391.1:0-1162 GCF_000181295.1 Otolemur garnettii | reverse complement strand
CTACCAAAGATACTTCATTATAGAATGGATAAAAAATGGTGAACATTGAAGAGTGCATATTACAATCTCAAAATACTAGGAAGACCATCCAACCAGTCATACATTTCAAGACGCATCTGACAGATACATTGGAATCTCTGTTATTAAAACCAAGTCTTTTCACAATTGTGGTCCCAGCAATCCCGTGGTGAGCATCCTCACCCCATTTTACAGAGGGGGAGGCTGGGCTCAGACAGTGTCATTACCTTTCTCATGCTCATGCGCCCACTTTTACCTGGAAAGTAACTCCAGGACGCCCTGGGGCAGGACGCCACCCTCACTGTGTCCAGAAGAGTCCCACATCTCTCCCTCCTGAGCCTGCGGGGGGCTGAGCCCCAAAGCGGGAACCAGGAGAACTTGACCTCAGATCCGTCCGTCTCTGCGCACCCCAGGACGTTTCAGCCCCCACCGCCGGGCACCCGCACCCAAAGTTGAGTCCCACACACCTCAAGGCAGGACCCTGCTCTCCTTACCAAGTCATGTTGGTTTCTGGAAAAAAGTGGTCACTGTCGTCATAATGATGTCAGGGTCCTATGGCAACTGCTAGGAAAAAATCATCACCACTGCAAAAACACGTCAAATGTCTATAGGAACTGTCACGCGTAGGCTCCTTCTCCAGCCTAAAAAATTTCTGGACATTCCTAAGAACTGAGTGGTGGGATTGGAAGGAGAAACTGGGGTTACCCAGCCCAAGGCGTCTCCCTTCATAACTCTCCATAGCAAACTGCTCTTCAGGGACACTTGTTCTGCTGTGTCCTTGTGGGGGAGGAGGGGGGCAGAATGTCTTAGGATAGGCCCATGCTCCACTCTCTTTTCTGGGTCTCACCAGCTTCCAAAGTATTCTTATGGTCCCTGGTTCTCAGTGCTTACATCTTTAAAGGGCCACCACGGTGCCTGCCTGCTCCTAGTCTTACCTGTACACCAACTGGAAAATATGACAGAAGAAGAACATTACATCGACTTCATCCATTTATTATAAAGGTGATACTGGAGAATGGGACTTAGATTTGTTGGCATGCAGGCTTCCTATAAATGAGTCTAAGAATGGCACAGATTTCTCCACCCAGCAGTGCTGCCCTGGGACAGTCACAAATGCCAAGGACATCAATGCCTATGTAACAGT
>NW_003858390.1:0-1162 GCF_000181295.1 Otolemur garnettii | reverse complement strand
CATGTCTTAAGTTTAAATCTTTTATTCAATGAGAATCAATTTTTGTTAATGGTGAAAGGTGGGGGTCCAGTTTCAGTCTTCTACAGGTGTCCAGCCAGTTCACCCAGCACCATTTGTTAAATAGGGAGTCTTTCCCCCACTGAATATTTTTGATAGGGTTGTTGAAGATCAAATGACGATAAGTAGCTGGGTTCATCTCTTGGTTCTCTATTCTGTTCCATAAGTCTACCCCTCTGTTTTTGTGCCAGTACCATGCTGTTTTAATCACTATATATTTATAGTATAGCCTGAAGTCTGATAATGTGATACTTCCCGATTTGTTCTTATTTCTGAGTAATGTATTTGCTATTCGAGGTTTGTTCTGATTCCATATAAAACAAAGTAGTATTTTTTCAAGTTCTTCGAAGTATGACAATGGTGCTTTAATAGGGATTGCATTAAATCTGTAGATTGCTTTGGGCTATGTGGACATTTAAAAAATGTTGATTCTTCCCAGCCATAAACATGGTATCCTTTTCCATCTGTTAACATCTTCAGCTATTTCTTTTCTCAGAGTTTCATAGTTCTCCTTATAGAGATCTTTCAAGTCCTTTGTTAGGTAAATTCCCAGATATTTCATCTTCTTTGGCATTATTGTAAAAGGAATAGAGTCCTTGATTGATTTTTCAGCTTGACTATTGTTGGCATATATAAAAGCTACTGATTTGTAAGTATTGATTTTGTATCCTGAGACACTGCTGTTATCCTTGATCACTTCTAAGAATTTTAAAGTTGAGTCCCTGGGATTTTCCAGGTATAGGATCATGTCATCAGCAAAGAGTGAGAGTTTGATCTCCTCTGACCCTATTTGAATACCCCTGATTGTCTTCTCTTGCCTAATTGCAACAGCTAAGACTTCCATTACTATGTTAAATAGCAGTGGAAACAGTGGGCAGCCTTGCCTCGTTCCTGATCTGAGTAGAAATATTTTCAATTTTACACCATTTAATATGATATTGGCTGTGGGTTTGCTGTAAATTGCCTCTATCAGTTTAAGAAATGTCCCTTCTATGCCTATTATCTTAAGAATTCTGATCATGAAAGGATGCTGGATATTATCAAAGGCTTTTTCTGTGTCAATTGAGAGAATCATATGGTCTTTGTTTTTTCTTTTATTGATGTG
>NW_003858389.1:0-1162 GCF_000181295.1 Otolemur garnettii | reverse complement strand
AGCGAGTCTCCTGCCTCAGCCTCCCAAGTAGCTGGGAGCACAGGTACCCGCCACAACGCCCGGCTATTTTTGGTTGCAGTGGTCAATGTTGTTTTGGCGGGCTGGGCTGGATTCGAACCCACCACCTTACCCACTTGAGCCACAGGCACGGAGCCTACAGTGGTCTTAAGTAAGCCCAAGGACCTATAAACTTAGGAGGAGACAACTTAAAAGTGTAGATATTTGTAGACATTTGACTGAGAATTTCCTATTGAGAGGGTAGGTAAGTGAACTGAAAGGCCCCCAGCACTGAGTGGAAAGGGAGCAGAGTGAGAAGAGAGCGAGTGTCCTCACCTTTTCTTTCTGCTACTGTTGGTGGGTAGCTGTCAGGCAGGCATCTCTGAGATGGCTTGCTAACCAATGTCAGATGCCTTGGAAGGTCTCTGGAATGAGGTCAGATTTTTAGACCATCCTGGATGGTAGATGAGAGAACCTTGGATTGGGAAAAGAGAAAAGCCCAGAAGGAAGACTCACCTGCAATTAGATGTGTGCCAGTGTCAATGTGGGGAGAATGAGCAGAAAGTCCCAGGTGGAAGGGCATCCTAAGGAGTCTCCAGGAAGGAAGAGGGGAAAGTGGTAGCAGCCAGGCTCCAAAGAGCAAAGGAGGAAGGAAGGGAAAGCCTTGGTGTCACCTTGATGGGCTCCTCTCCACCTACCAAACAGGGAGAGGTCCTCGAAACACTGGGGAACACCCAGTGGCCATCAGTTCAGCAGACTCCTCTGCTGCTTACAACCACCAATGGGAGAAGGGAGAAGAGGAGAGGGAAAGGAGGGTTGGCAGACTCCTGGAGTTACCCCAAATGATAGGTAAAATGAGGAGTGGATCAAAACACACTTGAACAACTGGAAAGTTATTTTGTTTTTATTTTTGGTTGAATACAAGTGGGCTGAAATCAAAAAGAGATGCCAGCAGCATCAGGGGGAGGCAGTTCTACTTATGGCAGGGTGAAGAGCAGCTGGCTTTATATGCAACTCTTATCAGAATGCCAAGGATGTGCAGCTCATTACTGGGGCACTCCAGCTGGCTCTTCTGCTCAAGGTGGCAGAGGTTTGTGGTACAAACATATTTCTTTGGTTGTAGTTGGCATTGTTGTTTGACAGGCCTGGGCTGGGTTCAAACCCT
>NW_003858388.1:0-1163 GCF_000181295.1 Otolemur garnettii | reverse complement strand
TATAACTTTGAGGTAGGCAATGATTTCTAGATACAGCACCCAAAGTATGAATTGTAAGAGAAAAATAATCAGAAACTCTAAATTCCTAGAAGAAAACGTAAGGGAAAGGTAACTGACATTGGCTTTAAAAAGATTCAGTAAGTGATGCAACTTTATAAATGTCTAGAGTTTGACATTTAAGTAATAATCATACTATTTATTATAAAATTATCAAACACCTTTATTATCTCCTGAAATAGAGTATATTTTAAATTATCATGATTTTCTCAATGACCTAGTAACCCAGGATCATGTGGAAACCTTAAGTTTCTAATACACTTAAGTTTTCAACTAAATAATAGGTGATCTTTCAATATTAACACTTATTTTCAGTTAATATTAATTTAATGTTTTAAAACAGTGTTCATGCATGTGACTATAACTTTTTGCTGTAGAATAATGTTCACAGGCTTCATGTCAACTATTTTGCTTGATGTTTAGATGTCTCATGTGTTTCTTTGGACTCTTTGTTGCTAACTAGAAGATTGGGTTTGCTGTTTTACTTGTATTCATGCTATATTGCAGTTTCCTAAAGATCATATAAACAAAGTTAAGTGAACCTAGAGATAATACCAATTTTAGAGTGGTCAAAAACCAATCGATTTAAACAAGGCAACCTTCTGTGAAGAAACATTGACAAATACCTCAACAAATACATCAAATAGCTCAATATATAGTCTTATTTTAGATAGTTTCTTAGTAAGTCTTCAGGTAAGATGACATTGTAACCTGAAGATAAAGTTTTAAAAATCTTCAGAATGTTTTCATTTATGTTTGTGTTTATTATGCACACATATTGCAAAATATTTTTGTAACTTCTGTGGTCACACAGTTGAGAAGGACAAACTTGATATTGTCAAGGGAGAATTAATAGATTTCTATTATCCAGGCATTTCTATCTTACTAAAATCATGACATTTTCAAACTATGATTTACTAAACTCTTACATTCCAGAAATATTTTTAAACATGCTATATTTATTAATTACTGAATCTTCACTGTGACCCAAGGAGACAGATTCTATTATAACCCCAACTTACAGATGGGAAGTAAGGCAGGTCAGTTTCAGAAACTCTTCTAAAGTCATGTAGCCTTTAAATGGCAGATTGAAGATTTCAGTGATG
>NW_003858387.1:0-1163 GCF_000181295.1 Otolemur garnettii | reverse complement strand
GGCCAAGATGCCCTGAGGTGGGGCCCTGGGCTCTGTAGTGGGGCAGCTGGGCTGAGATGGGATGAGGCAAGAGGGGAAGGGCTGACAGGACTGTCATAAAGAGAAATGACGCGTCCCTGGATATGTCGGATGTCAGGAAGGAGCAGGGGCATGATGAGGATGTGGGGCCACTGCCCTCTCCTCTCACTCTGAGTCCACCTTCTCACTCTGACTCAGCTCTGGTCTCTCCCAGAGTTGCCTGTCTCCCTCCCACTATAGCCGGAGAAGTCTGCCTGGAAGGGAGCCCAGAGTTTCACCCTTCACTGCAGGACAGTCATCTTACAGAAAAGTCCAGACCTCTCCCTGGCAAGGCCCCAAAGGCCTTCCAGGGTGGACTCTGCTTATCTCGCCAGCTTCCCTGTTATCCCTCTGTTCTTCCTGGACCCCTGGGCCTTGCAAACCCAGCCCGGTGGCTGGGTCTCTGAGTTTTAGAATTGTTGTCTCCTCTCCCTAGGAAGTCCTTTCCCTGTTGTCTGGCTGAAGAACTCGTACTCAGCCTTTTCAGGGAGTCCCTTTCCTCTGTAAAGCTGTCTTGACCCCTTTAGAAAGAGTTCATCTTACCTTCCCCTCTGCCCTGAATCACACATTTAATTGAATCAATATTTAGTCACACATAAGCCAGAGCCGCCCGTTTCCTTGTCTGTCTCCTTGCTGAGGTGGTCTCTCTGAGGGCCTGGAGCATGTCTCATTTGGATCCTGGAACCTTGTACACTAGTGGGTATGTGACAAGAGCTGAATACTAATGAAAATACGATACAGTCGTTGTTCATGAAGTGCTCTCTGGGCAGTATCCTTTCCATCCTCCTAGTCACCCTAAGGGAAAGAAACTTTTTTTTTTTTTTTTTTGAGACAGAGCCTCAAGCTGTCCCCCTGGGTAGAGTGCCATGACATCACAGCTCACAGCAACTGCCAACTCCTGGGCTCAAGTGAGTCTCCTGCCTCAGCCTCCCAAGTAGCTAGGACCACAGTCGCCCGCCACAACACCCGGCTATTTTTTGGTTGCAGCCGTCATTGTTGTTTGGCGGGCCTGGGCTGGATTCGAACCCGCCACCTTGGGTGTATGTGGCTGGCGCCTTAGCTACTTGAGCCACAGGCGCTGAGCCGGGAAAGAAACTTTTGACACA
>NW_003858386.1:0-1163 GCF_000181295.1 Otolemur garnettii | reverse complement strand
TTTTAGTGATGAGGATTCTGACCTTGACTTTGATATCAGCAAATTAGAACAGCAGAGCAGGGTGCAAAGCAAAGTGCCTAGGAAACCGAGAGAAAAGTCCATAGTAGATGATAAATTCTTCAAACTATCTGAAATGGAGGCCTTTCTGGAAAACATAGAAAAAGAAGAGAATCAAAAAAGTGAGGAGGATGAAGAAGATATTGATTTTTTTGAAGATGTTGATTCTGATGAAGATGAGGAAGGACTATCTGGAAGTCAAAAACTTAAGTCAAGTAAAAGTTCCAGAAACCTGAAATACAAAGATTTCTTTGATCCAGTTGAAAGTGATGGAGACACAGTGAGTGTTCATGATGATGAACTGGGTTCAAACAAAGATGAGGAAGAACTTGCTGATGAAGAAACAGAACTCAGCATTTCTGAAACGGATGAGGATAATGACCTTGAAGAAAATGAAGATGGTAAGCGACATAAAGAAAGTTTGAAAAGAGTGACCTTTGCTTTGCCGCGTGATGAGGAAGCTGAGGATACACATGTTTTAAATGTAAAGAAAAATTCTGATGAAGTTAAATCTTCCTTTGAAAAAAGACAGGAAAAGATGAATGAAAAAATTGCATCTTTAGAAAAAGAGTTGTTGGAAAAAAAGCCCTGGCAGCTTCAAGGGGAGGTGACAGCACAGAAGCGCCCAGAAAACAGCCTCTTGGAGGAGACCCTCCACTTTGACCATGCCATCCGCATGGCACCTGTGATAACGGAGGAAACCACCCTTCAGCTAGAAGATATCATTAAACAAAGGATAAGAGATCAGGCTTGGGATGATGTCGTACGTAAAGAGAAACCTAAAGAGGATGCGTATGAGTATAAAAAGCGTCTAACCTTAGACCACGAGAAGAGTAAATTGAGCCTTGCTGAAATTTACGAACAGGAATACCTCAAACTCAACCAGCAAAAAACAGAAGAAGAAGAAAATCCAGAGCATGTAGAAATTCAGAAGATGATGGATTCCCTCTTCTTAAAATTGGACGCCCTCTCAAACTTCCACTTCATCCCTAAACCCCCCGTACCAGAGATTAAGGTTATGTCAAATCTACCAGCCATCACCATGGAGGAAGTGGCCCCCGTGAGTGTTAGCGATGCAACTCTGCTGGCCCCGGAGGAGATCAAGG
>NW_003858385.1:0-1163 GCF_000181295.1 Otolemur garnettii | reverse complement strand
AGTGCTCATTACTCATTTAAGGCATTTCCAAAACAGGTGCAAGCTGAGAAAAGGGAGGAAAATAAAGATATCCAGAAGGATTTTTTTTTTTTTTTTTAGACAGACCCTCAAGCTGAGCCCCTGGGTAGAGTGCTGTGGCTTCACTGCTCACAGCAACCTCCAACTCCTGGGCTCAAGCGAGTCTCCTGCCTCAGCCTCCCAAGTAGCTGGGAGCACAGGCTCCCACCACAACGCCCGGCTATTTTTTGGTTGCAGCCATTATTGTTGTTTGGTGGGCCCAGGCTGGATTCGAACCTGCCACCTTAGGTGTACGTGGCTGGCGCCTTAGCCGCTTGAGCCACAGGCGCCGAGCTGCAACCTCACACTCTTGGGCTCGAGTGATCTTCCTGTCTCAGCCTCGCCATAGCTGGGACTATAGGTGTGCGCACCTATACTCGGCTACCCGGCCTTGATGAACTTGAACCTGGCAGGGTTTCAAGAGTCATTTCCACCTGCTTAGAAGCTTTGCCAATGTTCTGTATAAGTGACAATGGTGTCCCTCTTCAGTGCCGGCTGTTGTGTGCTCATGTCCAGCAAGGAAGGGCTGTGCTGGGCTCAGCCTGTGCTCCTCCCCTTCTCCTCTGCCCACTAGCCGTGGCTGTGGACACTGTCATCTTGAAGGAATCAGGAATTGGCCCCCCGACGTCCCTCCAACCCGGGTCCCTAACAAGAGGCCTGGTAAACAGTCTTAGATGGCTCCTTCTGTGTTACCTCACCCCTGGCTTTGCAGACCCTGTGCTGCCTGGACCCCGCTTTCTTTCCAATCTCATTTTTAACCTTCAGCCCTCGCCCGCGTTACGTCGACCACTGTGGTTGTCTCGGTGTCTCACAAACACACCAACTTTCTTCTGACCTCCCGCGTGTGTCGTAGCTGTTTCCTTGGCCGGGAATTCTCTCCTGCCGGTCTGTGCCTTGCGGGTCCTTTTGGACATTGATGTGTCTGTGTGAACTCACCTCCACAGGGCGGCCTTCCCTGACCGCCCGTCTCACACAGCTGGCAGTCACCCTCTGTCACATCACCTTACTGTTGTTCTCTGCGTAGCACGCACCCCCGGCTGGTGTTTTCTTATCCACTGGTTGATTGATTTATCATCTCTTCATGTGACGTAAACTCATGAGAGCTA
>NW_003858384.1:0-1163 GCF_000181295.1 Otolemur garnettii | reverse complement strand
GACAAGCGTCACCTGTTTTCTGTGTATTTGAAAGCTTTTTTTAATTTATATTTTTATTTATTATTATTATTTTTTTCTTTGCATTTTTTTTTTTTTTGGCCGGGGCTGGGTTTGAACCCACCACCTCCGGCATATGGGGTTGGCGCCCTACTCCTTTGAGCACAGGCGCCACCCCTAAAAGCTTTTTTTAAAGCACACTCTTCTAATTTTTTTCAGTAATTACTTGCAATTTCTAACCTTATCAAAAACAAAAATCCTCGTCAATGTCAGTCAGCAGGAAGCTAATAAAGACATTGTGATTTTTTGTCCCTTGTTCCCTCTTGCCCCCTCTCCATTCTCCCACAGCAGTTGTGATGATCTTTTAAAAACATAGGCCAGATCATGTTGCTCTCCTTCTGAGAGCCCTGAGTTGCTTCTCCATCACCCTGGGAACGCGCAGCAACCTCCTCCACTCAGCTGCCGCCCACTCTCACTCTTGTACTCTCTCCTGCCACATCGACCTTCTCTCTTGTCCACAGTGGATCAAGCTCTTCTTCCACCTCTCTGAGTTGTCACAGTCTCTGCTCCTGGGCCTGGGATGCCTTTCCTCCCTCTCTGCCTACCTCCTTCCTTCCTTCCTTCCTTCTAGACAGACTCTGTCACCCTGCCTAGAGTGTTGTGACCTCATCCTAACTTACAGAAACCTTAACTCATGGACTCAAGCAATCCTTCTGCCTCAGCCTCCCAAGTAGTTGGGACTACAGGCTCTTGCCACAATGCCCGGTAGTTTTTCTATTTTTAGTAGAGATGGGGTCTCACTTTTGCTGAGGCTGGTCTCAAACTCCTGAGTTCAGGTGGATCCACCCACCTCAGCCTCCCAGAGTGCTAGGATTACAGGTGTGAGCCACAGCATTGGCCCCCAGCTGTTGTTATTGCTGATTTTTTTTTTTTTTTTTTGGTCTACCTCTTTAATGAAGAACGTGAACTCCATGAGGGCAGGGATCATTCTGCCTTGCTCGTTGCCCTTATATCTATAGTACTTAGCACAGTGCCTTGTACATAGTGGGTTAATAATAAAAATCTGTTGAGTGGGCTCGGCGCCTGTGGCTCAAGCGGCTAAGGCGCCAGCCACATACACCTAAGGTGGCGGGTTCGAATCCCCAGCCCGGGCCCGCCAAACAACG
>NW_003858383.1:0-1163 GCF_000181295.1 Otolemur garnettii | reverse complement strand
TAGCTCTCATGAGTTTACGTCACATGAAGAGATGATAAATCAATCAACCAGTGGATAAGAAAACACCAGCCGGGGGTGCGTGCTACGCAGAGAACAACAGTAAGGTGATGTGACAGAGGGTGACTGCCAGCTGTGTGAGACGGGCGGTCAGGGAAGGCCGCCCTGTGGAGGTGAGTTCACACAGACACATCAATGTCCAAAAGGACCCGCAAGGCACAGACCGGCAGGAGAGAATTCCCGGCCAAGGAAACAGCTACGACACACGCGGGAGGTCAGAAGAAAGTTGGTGTGTTTGTGAGACACCGAGACAACCACAGTGGTCGACGTAACGCGGGCGAGGGCTGAAGGTTAAAAATGAGATTGGAAAGAAAGCGGGGTCCAGGCAGCACAGGGTCTGCAAAGCCAGGGGTGAGGTAACACAGAAGGAGCCATCTAAGACTGTTTACCAGGCCTCTTGTTAGGGACCCGGGTTGGAGGGACGTCGGGGGGCCAATTCCTGATTCCTTCAAGATGACAGTGTCCACAGCCACGGCTAGTGGGCAGAGGAGAAGGGGAGGAGCACAGGCTGAGCCCAGCACAGCCCTTCCTTGCTGGACATGAGCACACAACAGCCGGCACTGAAGAGGGACACCATTGTCACTTATACAGAACATTGGCAAAGCTTCTAAGCAGGTGGAAATGACTCTTGAAACCCTGCCAGGTTCAAGTTCATCAAGGCCGGGTAGCCGAGTATAGGTGCGCACACCTATAGTCCCAGCTATGGCGAGGCTGAGACAGGAAGATCACTCGAGCCCAAGAGTGTGAGGTTGCAGCTCGGCGCCTGTGGCTCAAGCGGCTAAGGCGCCAGCCACGTACACCTAAGGTGGCAGGTTCGAATCCAGCCTGGGCCCACCAAACAACAATAATGGCTGCAACCAAAAAATAGCCGGGCGTTGTGGTGGGAGCCTGTGCTCCCAGCTACTTGGGAGGCTGAGGCAGGAGACTCGCTTGAGCCCAGGAGTTGGAGGTTGCTGTGAGCAGTGAAGCCACAGCACTCTACCCAGGGGCTCAGCTTGAGGGTCTGTCTAAAAAAAAAAAAAAAAATCCTTCTGGATATCTTTATTTTCCTCCCTTTTCTCAGCTTGCACCTGTTTTGGAAATGCCTTAAATGAGTAATGAGCACT
>NW_003858382.1:0-1163 GCF_000181295.1 Otolemur garnettii | reverse complement strand
CGTTGTTTGGCGGGCCCGGGCTGGGGATTCGAACCCGCCACCTTAGGTGTATGTGGCTGGCGCCTTAGCCGCTTGAGCCACAGGCGCCGAGCCCACTCAACAGATTTTTATTATTAACCCACTATGTACAAGGCACTGTGCTAAGTACTATAGATATAAGGGCAACGAGCAAGGCAGAATGATCCCTGCCCTCATGGAGTTCACGTTCTTCATTAAAGAGGTAGACCAAAAAAAAAAAAAAAAAATCAGCAATAACAACAGCTGGGGGCCAATGCTGTGGCTCACACCTGTAATCCTAGCACTCTGGGAGGCTGAGGTGGGTGGATCCACCTGAACTCAGGAGTTTGAGACCAGCCTCAGCAAAAGTGAGACCCCATCTCTACTAAAAATAGAAAAACTACCGGGCATTGTGGCAAGAGCCTGTAGTCCCAACTACTTGGGAGGCTGAGGCAGAAGGATTGCTTGAGTCCATGAGTTAAGGTTTCTGTAAGTTAGGATGAGGTCACAACACTCTAGGCAGGGTGACAGAGTCTGTCTAGAAGGAAGGAAGGAAGGAAGGAGGTAGGCAGAGAGGGAGGAAAGGCATCCCAGGCCCAGGAGCAGAGACTGTGACAACTCAGAGAGGTGGAAGAAGAGCTTGATCCACTGTGGACAAGAGAGAAGGTCGATGTGGCAGGAGAGAGTACAAGAGTGAGAGTGGGCGGCAGCTGAGTGGAGGAGGTTGCTGCGCGTTCCCAGGGTGATGGAGAAGCAACTCAGGGCTCTCAGAAGGAGAGCAACATGATCTGGCCTATGTTTTTAAAAGATCATCACAACTGCTGTGGGAGAATGGAGAGGGGGCAAGAGGGAACAAGGGACAAAAAATCACAATGTCTTTATTAGCTTCCTGCTGACTGACATTGACGAGGATTTTTGTTTTTGATAAGGTTAGAAATTGCAAGTAATTACTGAAAAAAATTAGAAGAGTGTGCTTTAAAAAAAGCTTTTAGGGGTGGCGCCTGTGCTCAAAGGAGTAGGGCGCCAACCCCATATGCCGGAGGTGGTGGGTTCAAACCCAGCCCCGGCCAAAAAAAAAAAAAATGCAAAGAAAAAAATAATAATAATAAATAAAAATATAAATTAAAAAAAGCTTTCAAATACACAGAAAACAGGTGACGCTTGTC
>NW_003858381.1:0-1163 GCF_000181295.1 Otolemur garnettii | reverse complement strand
GACTGAGGAAACATCAGTTGCCAAGTTACTCACATTGGCATGTTCTGCCTGCAGAATTTCCCCTTTTTTCTTGATACATTTCTTGCTTCATTACAATGTGTCTTGGAGAAGCTCTATTTTGTTGAGCTGACCCATGGTTCAATATCCCTCTGAAAGGAGGGTGTCAGAATCCTTAGTGAAACTTGTAAGGTTTTCATTTATGATATCCTGGGGGAGGGCTTCCATTCCTTTGGGATAATCTTCTTCCCCTTCTGGGATCCGTATTATTCATATGGTTGAATGCTTTGTGAACTCCTGTGTTTTCTGAGCAATTGTTTTTCTTTTTCTCTCTTCTTTTCTGCCTCTAACTACCTGGGTTAGCTCAAGAACATTATCGTCTAGTTCTGAGATTCTTTCTAATTTGTTATTGACACTTTCTACTGCATCTTTAAATTCCCAGATGGACTCTCATTTCCTTAAGCTCCACCACATCCTTTCTACATTCTCATATATTTCATCCATTCTTTGGTTCTGTTTTCTAACTTTCTTGTCAATTTCCCTTATTCTCTTTCTGTCAATTCCATTAATTCTTCATAGGTGGAGTCCTCAGTAGTACTGCCTCATGGTCCTTTGGAGAAGTTGGTTTGTTTGGTTATTTATGTTGCTGGATTTTTTCTGTTGGTTCCTCCTCATGCGTGTTTTCTTTTTGTTCATCTGCTTGCACTTTTTTCTTCTCACTGCCTCCTTTGTTTTAAATTACTTCATCTCAGATATAGGTGTTGAAGTGGCCCTTGGTATAAGTCCAAAAGGAAGAGCAGGGTGAAAAAGCAAGGAGATAGAAAGTAGAAGAAAAGAAAGAAAGAATTTAGGAGAAGGAAAAAAGAGGAGATGAAAGAAAACAATTGAAGAACAGGAGAGAAGGAGGACATAAACTGAGAATGACATGAACAGGAGAAATGGTGTTGTTTGGAAGGGTGCTATGGCCACACATACAACTCAAAAATTTTGGGGTGGTGGGTATGTGGGTTCTATGTAATCAGTTTCTCCTTATCAGCCTGATAAAAGCAAAGTCCTATCTCTTCCAAACATTGTAAGAGAAAGAAAAGAAAAATAAAAAACAGAAAGGAAAGAAAAAAAATTCAGCAGTGTGGACTTAACAATACTATCTTTCCAAAGGCCAAAGT
>NW_003858380.1:0-1163 GCF_000181295.1 Otolemur garnettii | reverse complement strand
TGTGTCAAAAGTTTCTTTCCCGGCTCAGCGCCTGTGGCTCAAGTAGCTAAGGCGCCAGCCACATACACCCAAGGTGGCGGGTTCGAATCCAGCCCAGGCCCGCCAAACAACAATGACGGCTGCAACCAAAAAATAGCCGGGTGTTGTGGCGGGCGACTGTGGTCCTAGCTACTTGGGAGGCTGAGGCAGGAGACTCACTTGAGCCCAGGAGTTGGCAGTTGCTGTGAGCTGTGATGTCATGGCACTCTACCCAGGGGGACAGCTTGAGGCTCTGTCTCAAAAAAAAAAAAAAAAAAGTTTCTTTCCCTTAGGGTGACTAGGAGGATGGAAAGGATACTGCCCAGAGAGCACTTCATGAACAACGACTGTATCGTATTTTCATTAGTATTCAGCTCTTGTCACATACCCACTAGTGTACAAGGTTCCAGGATCCAAATGAGACATGCTCCAGGCCCTCAGAGAGACCACCTCAGCAAGGAGACAGACAAGGAAACGGGCGGCTCTGGCTTATGTGTGACTAAATATTGATTCAATTAAATGTGTGATTCAGGGCAGAGGGGAAGGTAAGATGAACTCTTTCTAAAGGGGTCAAGACAGCTTTACAGAGGAAAGGGACTCCCTGAAAAGGCTGAGTACGAGTTCTTCAGCCAGACAACAGGGAAAGGACTTCCTAGGGAGAGGAGACAACAATTCTAAAACTCAGAGACCCAGCCACCGGGCTGGGTTTGCAAGGCCCAGGGGTCCAGGAAGAACAGAGGGATAACAGGGAAGCTGGCGAGATAAGCAGAGTCCACCCTGGAAGGCCTTTGGGGCCTTGCCAGGGAGAGGTCTGGACTTTTCTGTAAGATGACTGTCCTGCAGTGAAGGGTGAAACTCTGGGCTCCCTTCCAGGCAGACTTCTCCGGCTATAGTGGGAGGGAGACAGGCAACTCTGGGAGAGACCAGAGCTGAGTCAGAGTGAGAAGGTGGACTCAGAGTGAGAGGAGAGGGCAGTGGCCCCACATCCTCATCATGCCCCTGCTCCTTCCTGACATCCGACATATCCAGGGACGCGTCATTTCTCTTTATGACAGTCCTGTCAGCCCTTCCCCTCTTGCCTCATCCCATCTCAGCCCAGCTGCCCCACTACAGAGCCCAGGGCCCCACCTCAGGGCATCTTGGCC
>NW_003858379.1:0-1164 GCF_000181295.1 Otolemur garnettii | reverse complement strand
CACCAGGGAGTCTTAGAGACTTCCTCAATTTAGTGACTCATAATAATCCTCCACTTGGAACATCCAGTTCTGAAGCGTGCCTGTCTCCCAGAAATTGTAATTCTAGCCTCAGCCTCATGTCTCCAATGTCCCCTTGGCTTTCCAGTGGTGTTCCAGGAAACTTGTTCATGCCAGGTCATCTCTCTCCCCTTTCCGCCAGCCAGGATGGAAATGAAATTCTGGCTCACATCCAGGGCTATGATTCTAATTCAGGATGAGGCTGGGCACTGCCCTTTAACTCCAAAGCCACCCACATGGTACAGATGTACATTGGCATAAGGATTAATGAAATACAGTGTATTGTTCTACTTCATTTAATTTAATAGCTGCATCATGTACCGTGGATGTACCATAATTTGTTTAACTAATCCCTTATTCAAGAACATTAAGGTAATTATTATTGTTACGAGATGAGCAGCTGAAGCTCAGAAACACACTCTTGAATGCTTTCCCTCAGAAGAAAATGGAGAAGCTGCCTGTTTCTTATCAAGCCTATGTGGCCTTGAGAGATTATTGTGCCCCAGTCTGAGATTTGCTGGAATCCCTCCCCAAGGGCTGTTTCTCTGCGAGAAGCCCATGCAGGGGGCTAGGGAGGGAAAAGGCAGACAGTCAGAAAGCCCTTTAAGAAAGGGATTTTTAAACCAAGGACAATGCAAGGCAAACCAATAAAAACACCCACTAATAAAAAAGTAACCCCTTCTGGTTGTCTTCCTCTGATTGTCATCCCCAGAACCCTTCTCTCCGTAGCCATGGAACACCGCTCCCTGACTATGCTTGTGGTTTGATGTTATCTCATTGTAGATGTTCAGGAAAAAATTGCTGGCTGAAAGGAGAGAAGCCAAGGGACAGAGGTGTCTGTATGACCACAGCCCTCCTCTCATGAAGATGGGCTCCCATGGCTCCAACCCATGAAGCGTCTTGGGAAAGCTGCTATGTAGCCAAAGGCAGCCACATTTATGCAAATGTGACAGCCTATGAGAATTCTTCCTCCAGGAGGAAAATACTACACTGGACAGTGACAAACAGACCTTATCAGAGCCTGGACTGGATGGGGGAAAACACAGGGAGTTAGAGTGGAAGTAGAGGGCAGCTGTGGGCAATTACTGTTGTCATTTGTTTTTTTTT
>NW_003858378.1:0-1164 GCF_000181295.1 Otolemur garnettii | reverse complement strand
GTCTTCTGGGAATATACCTAATAAAGGAATTGCAGGGTCAAATGGCAGGTCTATTTTTAGTTCTCTAAGTGTTCTCCAGATGTCTTTCTAAAAGGAATGTATTAGTTTACATTCCCACCAGCAGTGTAGGAGTGTTCCCTTTTCTCCATATCCATGCCAGCATCTCTGGTTTTGGGATTTAGTGATATGGGCTAATCTTACTGGAGTTAGGTGATATCTCAAAGTAGTTTCAACCTAAGGATACGGGGAAGGGAGAGGGAGGGGGGAATGGGTGGAGAGAGGGGAATTCGAGGGTTCACTGCTGTAGTGCATCTTACAAGGGTACAAGTGAATCTTTCTATGAGTAGAATATGAACGTTTTAACACAATAACTAAGAAAATTACGTGAAGGCTATGTTAACCAGTTTGATGGAAGTGTTTCAGATTGTTTGTGAAAATACCACACTGTACCCCAGAAGTGTATTAATGTACACAGTTACTATTCAATAAAAAAAAGAAACCCCTGTATTTATTGCTTCTTATAATTACATATTTTACATAAGAAGCAATAGATTGCTATATTTACACAGACATTTACAAATTCTTTTGCTCTATTTCCTTTCTAAAATTCCATGCTTCCACTTGTATCTTATTGTACTTCATCATGATGAACTTTATTTAACACACATTTTAGAACAGATGTACTGCTAATAAATTATTTTCCCTTCATATGAGAACAATCTTTGTTTTATCAGTATTCTTTTTTTTTATTAAATCATAGCAGTGTACATTAATACTATCATGGGGTACAGTGTACTGTTTCTGTATAAAATTTGAAGTACTTTCATCTAACTGGTCAACATAGCCCTCATGTCTTTTTCTTAGTTATTGTGTTAAGACATTTATATTCTACATTTAGAGAGATTCACATGTACCCTTATAGGATGAACCATAGGCATGATCCCACCAATCACCCTCCCTCCAACTACACCTCCCTCTCCTCTCTCCCCATATTCCTGGGCTAAAATTGGATTATAGTTTTTCTATGAAAGCCATAAATTAGTTTCATAGTAGGACTGAGTACACTGGATACTTTTTCTTCCATTCTTGGGATACTTTGCTAAGAAGAATATTTTCCAGCTCCATCCATGTAAACATGAAGGAGGTAAAGTCTCCATCTTTCTT
>NW_003858377.1:0-1164 GCF_000181295.1 Otolemur garnettii | reverse complement strand
AAAAAAAAAAAAAAAAAAAATTTTTTTTTCCCTTTGTAATAAGAATTTTGTGGGGTGAAGCTTTGAGACTATAACTATTCCTTTAGTTTTCAAATGTTCACCCATTAGTTTTTTTTTATTTGTTTGTTTTGAGACAGAGTCTCAAGCTGTCACCCTAGACACAGTGCTGTGGCATCATAGCTCACAGAAACCTTCAACTCAGGCTCAAGCGATCCTCTTGCCTCAGTTTTTCTGTTTTTATTTTATTTATTTTCATTTGTTTATTTTTTTGAGACAGAGTCTCATTATGTTACCCTTGTTAGAGTGCTATGACATCATAGCTCACAGCAACCTCAACTTTTCAAATTTTTAGGCTTAATTTCTTCTCTTGCCTCAGCCTCCCAAGTAGCTGGGACTATAGGCACCCAGCACAATGCCCAGCTATTTTTTTTGTTGCAGTTGTCATTGTTGTTTAGCAGGCCTGGGCAAAGTTTGAACCTGCCAGCCTCCATGTATGTGGCTGGCACCCTTACCACTGAGCTATGGGCAGTTTGGAAACCTTGTAGCAGGACCTCTTTGTCTTTTGTAGCAGGAGAAAATCCTAGGTGTACATTGTATTTAATTCTACTGTGTTTTAGTCTTTAAGCTAGAACACTTCCTCAGTCTTTGTGTTTCATGACATTGACATTTTTTTTGTTTATTTGTTTAGAGACAGAGTCTCACTTTATCCCCGTTGGTAGAGTGCTGTGGCATCACAGTTCACAGCAACCTCCAACTCCTGGGCTTAGGAGGTTCTCTTGCCTCAGCCTCCCAAGCAGCTGGGACTACAGGCGCCCACCACAACACCTGGCTATTTTTTGTTGCAGTTTGGCCAGGGCTGGGTTTGAACCTGCCACCCTCAGTATATGGGGCCGGCACCCTACCTACTAAGCCACTGGCGCCACTCGACATTGACATTTTTTTAAGCATGTAAGGATGGTTAATTTTTAGAACAATTTTCATTTTAGGATTGTCTGATGTTTGCTGATGATTAAATTCAGGAGACTGATTCTGGAAGCACTTTACACGTGTTGTGTTTTTTCAGTGCACCACATCAGGAAGTATATGTGTTGATTTAGTATTAACTTTGATCACTTGTGTGAAGTGATATCTTTCAGGTTTTGTCATCAGAAAGAATTAATATTT
>NW_003858376.1:0-1164 GCF_000181295.1 Otolemur garnettii | reverse complement strand
AAAAAAAAAAAAATCAAACACAAATAAAATTGTCAGGTTAATATGAACCAAAATCTTTATCCACTCTTATTAGGAGTTACTAGAAGTATAAATACTGTCTCTCAATTGGGAATTAACATTTTAAGTTTTTAGTAAAAAAAAAATCATAAGATACTATTTAGAAAATAAATAGTGGTGCCTGTGGCTCAAGGAGTAGGGCACTGGCCTCATATACCGTGGTGGTGGGTTAAAATTGGCCCTGGCCAAAAATGCAAAAAAACTCCAAATAATAATAATAAAATAAAATATTGGCTCAGTGCCCATAACACAGTGGTTATAGCGCCAGCCGCATACACCGAGGCTGGCAGGTTTGCTGGCAGTTCAAACCCAGCCTGGGCCAGCTGAACAACAATGACAATTGCCTAGGTTGGGAGGTGAGGGGAGCCAGTCTCAGCAGCTCATACAGTGAGGGGAGCAACAAGGTGAAATGCTTACTATCCAGACCAACTAGTTTGATTCTATACCATTTATCATAGGTGTGATCTCTGAGCCTTATTTTCTCTCTTATAATTATGGATAACTAAATTATAGGATTAAATTATATGATAAATTATAGGATTAAAATAATTTTTTATTACTGTAAATATATGTAACATGAAACCATTTCTAAGCCTGCATTCAGTGGCATTCAGGACATTCACATTTTTTGTGTGTGTGACAAAGTTTCATATTGTCGCCTTTGGTAGAGTGCTGGGGCATCACAGTTTACAGCAACCTCAAACTCTCTTGGGCTTCAGCGATTATCTTGCCTCAGCCTCCCAAGCAGCTGGAACTACAGGCGCCCACCACAATGCCTGCTATTTTTTTGTTGTAGTTGTTATTGTTGTTTAGCAGACCCAGGATGGATTCGAACCCACCAGCTTCGGTGGATGTGGCTGGCACCCTAGTCGCTGAGCTACAGGCGCCAAGCCAGTATTCATTTTTTGCTCAACCCTCACCACCATCTAGTTCTAGAACTTTTTCATCTTCCTGAATAAAACTCTGTACCCATTAAACAACTCCTCATTCCCCTATCTCCCAGCCTCTGTCAACCACCATTCTACTTTCCATGTATATAACTTTGACAACTTTAGGTACTGAATGTAAATGGAATCATCAAGTGTGTGTCCTTTTTTTTTTTTTTTT
>NW_003858375.1:0-1165 GCF_000181295.1 Otolemur garnettii | reverse complement strand
CAGCAAAATCCTGGATGCTGTTTCCCAGTAGCTCACACCAGAAGACATCCAGCTAAACCAGACTGAGAATGAGGACCCTGAGATTTCTGACTACACGATGGAGCCTGACACAGCCACCGTGTCAGCGGGCTTTCCAGTGCGTCCCCAGGAGGGCGCTGAGAACCCTCAGGACTTTACCACCCCCTTGGACCTGTCCATTTACCAACTGCACACCACCTCCCTTCCTAAGGTTATCAAGGCTCACGAGCCACTATCGTGAAACACGAGCCACTCCAGCTCATCCAGCCTCAGTCTGAGACACTGCTGCCAGCCTTGCTGCCAGCCCTTCAGCCTGCGGTTTTCCCTCCTACCTTCAGGGAATCAGCACCTCCTCCTCTGGAGCTGTTTGACTTAGATGAGACATTCTCCTCTGAGAAGACAGGCTTGCTCAGATTACCCATCAGTGTACTGAAGATGTGGAATTCTGCGTCAGGAAGCATGGTGACATTCTTGGAGTCACCAATAAACTACCCAAGGGCCAACAAGATGCCAGACATATCCTGGAACACATCTTCTTCCAAGTGGTGGAGTTCAAAAAACTGAACCAAGAACAAGACGTTGATATAAGTGAAACAGCGTTCCAGAACCATTTCTGAGGACTGTGCCTCTTGAAGCATTTTTTGCCTTCTGACTCTTTCCTTTCTGTAATCTGTTTTTGAATTGTTCCTCAACTCCTTATCAAAATTGCCTATACCTCTGGAGTTGTAAAAGAGCTGTGCATTTTGGGTAGTTGGAAAGGTATAAGATTTCTAATTTACAAAACCCTTACCTAAGATGTACTCCAGTTTTTAATTAAATCTGTGTTGAATCTGTTTTTTTTTTTTTTTTAAAGGAATGCTGTAAATGAATTTACAAGTAAATGCAAAAGTGGCTCTTTACAGAGCAGTGAGAGTGAAGGGTGTGGGAGAGGAATCAATTATCCTTTCACTTGGACAAAATTAACTTGCATGTCTATAGATATCATTTCCATTGCTATTAGTTATCTGTATATTACAAAGTTATCTAAATAGCTGGAAGATAATGAGAGGTGAAAGCCCCCCAAGCTCAGAAAATCCATAATTATACGTTACCCAGTTTTCTATCAGAAATACACAGTAATCTTTTCAGTATTTAAATGGACAATAAT
>NW_003858374.1:0-1165 GCF_000181295.1 Otolemur garnettii | reverse complement strand
TGGCCATTTTTTGGTTGCAGCCATCATTGTTGTTTGGCGTGCCGGGCTGGGGATTTGAACCTGCCACCTTAGGTGTATGTGGCTGGCGCCTTAGCTGCTTGAGCCACAGGCGCCGAGCCCAAAAAAAATAATGTTAATAATTAAAATAAGTAAATAAGTTTGTCATGGCTATCAAAATTATTATTTTTTTTTGAGACAGAGCCTCAAGCTATCCCCCTGGGTATAGTGCCATGGCATCACAGCTCACAGAAACCTCCAGGCTCAAGACAGTCTCCTGCCTCAGCCTCCCAAGTAGCTGGGACCACAGGCGACCACCACAACACCTGGCTATGTTTTGGTTGCAGCCATCCTTGTTGTTTTGGTGGGCCGGGGCTGGATTAGAACCCGCCACCTTAAGTGTATGTGGCTGGCGCCTTAGCCACTTGAGCCACAGGCACCGATCCAGCTATCAAAATAATAAAGGATTCAGCAATGCCTTCCCATAAAACACTCCCTTGTCTCAAATCACAGGAGGAAGTGATTCCCTACATATCACCCAAGAGGCTGCACATTCAATCTCTCTCTCTCTTTTTTTCCATCTCACTCTGCTGCCAGGCTACAGTGTGTTGGCATCATCCTAGCTTTCAGCAACCTCAAACTCCTGGGCTCAAGCAATCCTCCTGCTTCAACTCCCTTAGTAGTTTGGACTACAGGTGCCGCTAATTTTCCTATTTTTAGTAGAGATGGGGGGTTGCTCTTGTTCAGGTTGGTCTTGAATTCCTGAGCTCAAGGGATCCTCTTACCTCAGCTTCCTATAGTGCTAGGATTAGAGGCATGACCCATCATGCCCTACCTTAATTCTCATTTTCACATCCCATAGTGAGCACATGAGTGTGACAGCCCAAACTCTGAGCATAGGAACCACTGAGACGCATGGTTCCTTTAAATTCTGGTTTCTGGGCTCAGCGCCTATAGCTCAACGGGCTAAGGCGCCAGCCACATACACCTAAGGTGGCGGGTTCGAATCCCCAGCCCGGGCCCGCCAAAACAACAATGACGGCTGCAACCAAAAAAGAGCCGGGCGTTGTGGTGGGCGCCTGTGGTCCCAGCTACTTGGGAGGCGGAGGCAGGAGACGCGCTTGAGCCCAGGAGTTGGAGGTTGCTGTGAGCTGTAATGCCACGGCAC
>NW_003858373.1:0-1165 GCF_000181295.1 Otolemur garnettii | reverse complement strand
TGGTGGTTTGCCCCTGAAGCTGACTGGCTAACCTAGCCCATTGCAAAACATTGAAATATTAACTAGAGAAATATCCTCCCAAATACAAAAGCACTCTGAACTTTGTGCTTTTTCCTTAAAATAACATAGCAAACAATAGATGTATTTCTTTTCAGATTTAAGACAAAAAGCACAATTCAGGTAGATAAGGTAGTCTCAACAGAAACATGGGCACCGGGATAAGTCAGTGTGCCCTAAATGTTAGCTTGCGTATTGTGGAAAGAGAATCTAGAGCCATGATAAGAAATGAAGAAAAAATATGGAGAGCATCATGCACAGTTAAATGAGCCACAGAAACAGAATACTGCATGTGCCACTTACCTGAAGAATCTGAATAGTCAGACTCACAGAAGCAGTTAGTAGAATGGTAGTTACCAGAAGCAGGGGAGAAGGTCAGCAGGGAGGTATTAGTCAAAATGCAGTTTCAAATATGAAAGAAGATTAAGTCCTAGATATCTGTGTTATAGCATAGTGCTTACTTTTAACAATGTCATATTGTATAGTTAAAAATTTAATAAGAGGATAGATCTTATGCTAAATATTCATATCACACACAATAATAATAGTAAAAAAGAGAAAAGAGGAAACTTGGAAGTGATGAATTTATTTATTTTGAGATAGAAAAAAAAAAAAGAGAGATAGAGTCTCACTCTGTCACCCTGGGTAGAGTGTAGTGGCATCATAGCTCACAGCAACCTCAAATTCTTGGGCTTGAGTAATGCTCTTACCTTAGCCTTCCAAGTGGCTGGGAGTACAGGCTGTGCCACTATGCCGAGCTAGGTTTTTTTTTTTCCTGTTTTTAGTAGAGGTGGAATCTGACTTCTTCTCAGTCTGATCTCGAACTCCTAAGCTCAAGTGACCCACCCATCTTGGCTTCCCAAAGTGCTGGGATTACAGGCATGAGCCATCGCCTGGCCCTGATATGTTCATGGTATAATTTTTTGTGATGACTTTGTGGTGTACATTTATCTCCAGACTCATCAGGGCAGAACTTTGTATGTTCATCTGTTGTGTTACATGTTACTTTTGAATGTCTTTTCCCCTTAGAGGGATGGAAGAAGGTTAAAGGGGTGAGAGAGAATTATGGCCTCCTGGACAAAAAAGTTTGAAAGAGCCCTGAAGCAAA
>NW_003858372.1:0-1165 GCF_000181295.1 Otolemur garnettii | reverse complement strand
TATTTTTCCATTTCTTGTCTCTCCTTTCCCCCACTGTTACAGCAGATACACATGCTTTAATAAACCCAGTCTATTTTTGTCCTAAAAAAAAAAAAAAAAAAAAAAAGACATCTTGCAAATGTTAGTAAACACAGTACAAACAAAATAGTCTGAAACTAAGGAGGATCAACCAGTAAATTCAGAAGAATAAATACGAAAAAGGTATAAGCAGTCAAAGAAAAAAAAATGTTATGGGAGAAAAGAAAAGCTAATCTCTATAATGGAATACCTTCCTCACAGTAAGCACTCAATAAATACTTGTTATCAAATTTATAGGATAGCTGATATTGATTTTCAAGGAGATGAAACAGACTATCATAATGACTATGTGAATATAGGTTGCAAAAGAAATAGTAGAAACATAAGGTCCACACTAAATCAATGATAGATGAATGCAATAAAAACAGAAATGATGTTACAGAAAAAGCTAATCAGAAAAATACATAAAATACAAAGATATATTTTTTAATGAAAGAAATAGACTGAAAGAATGCACAAGATGACAACCACGAAAGGAATGTGGCTTAGAGAACCACCCTGCAAATAACGGAAGTCTTTGAACAGATGATCTCAAATCTATAATTAAAAGTTTAGTAGGAAAAAGGCTGTCCAGAAACAATAGAAGGATTTGATCCAAATACTAATAGAAAAGATATACAGAATCCTGAACAAAATTAACAACCAGGCACTATTACTATGACATTCTCATACTTTTTAAGTATTAAAAACAAAACTCTGCCCAGGAGTTAGAGGTTGCTGTGAGTTGTGATGCCACGGCACTCTACCAACGGCGACATAATGAGACTCTGTCTCAAAATAAATAAATAAAAAATAAAAATAAAAACAAAACTCTGTCATAGAGAAGACCCAAATCCCAAGTTCTTCAATTTTGCAGAGGGTATAAAGCCCAGATAGGCATATATAACTCTCAGAGAAAGTACTTTTATCTCAAATTATTTAACAAAGCAAGTAGAGTCCTTGAGCAAATAAAAAGATCTCTTAGAGCTATGATCTTGGGCTCGGTGCCTGTGGCTCAAGCGGCTAAGGCGCCAGCCACATACACCTAAGGTGGCGGGTTCGAATCCCCAGCCCGGACCCGCCAAACAACAATGACGGCTGCAACCAA
>NW_003858371.1:0-1165 GCF_000181295.1 Otolemur garnettii | reverse complement strand
AGGTATTCAATCTACCTTGTTCCTCCCTAGCCTCAGGCATAAGAACAAAGAAGTAATGGCTAACATGTTCTCCTTTAAGATTGAGTTATGTTGATAGGGTTATGTCAAAAGGTATATGTTGAGTTGATTACCAGATGTCACATGATGTTTAATTGGATCAATGAGGTCATTGCTATATGTATAAAATTCCCTATATAAACCAACTGCAAATAAAGAGGCTCGCCATTTTGCCTGAGCAAGCAGATGGTCACTTTTATTTAAAACACAATTTCAATAAGGGTGCTTATTCTCTGCGACATCACTTTTCTGTGAGAGCCTTATAGCAACAGTGGGTTCAAACTCAGCCCTGGCCAAACTGCAACAAAAGAATAGCCGGACATTGTGGCAGGCACCTATATTCCCAGCTACTCAGGAGGCTGAGGCAAGAGAATCGCCTAAGCCCATGTTGCTGTGAGCCATGTGATGCCATAGCACTCTACTGAGGGCGACAAAGTGAGACTTTGCCTCTACAAAAAAATGGCTGTAGGTTGCTGGTTATGATTTTGTACTTCATGCTACAAACTTACGGAGACTTCTGTGCAGCAAATAGTAATATATGTTTTCTTGTTGCAACTGAACAAGGGCAAAGAGAGCCAACCTTATATTTTATGCAGAGCCTTCCATTTAAATCTTAATGAAGAGTTTTAAAGTATATTTATGTCTCTGTGTTTATGATAGAATGACTTCTATCTTATAATAACATATTGATACATTTACCCACTTAATGGTTTGACGTAGAAATCTCTTTACAGAGTATTTTAAAATGTATCTCCATGTAGATGGCCATGGTGTGGTTTTCATATCAGTTAATAGTTACAAAATACAGTCTTTACAGTGTTCTATTTTGCTGATTTTGCCCTTAGGCCCAGAATAGTTTCTAACTTTACTATTTATACGATGTTCTATTTGAAGAAGTACTTCATTCTAGTTTGTTTATTTATCGTGCTCCTCTTTTTTTTTTTTTTTATTTCCACTTCCACAAAATGACTGATTAAAATTAGTCATTGCTATAAGTAGCATTAGTATCTGGAATCCTCCACTATATTTACTTCAGAATTTAAGTACAGACGGCAGTTAGCAAACTAAGATTTATGGTTTCTTATTGATTATTTATAAGACATTGAAG